>NC_092336.1:499792200-500092600 GCF_046630445.1 Rutidosis leptorrhynchoides | reverse complement strand
TGGTCAGCATTCAAGCACTTGATGAACGAGAAGTACCGTCCCAGAACCGAGGTCAATAAGCTCAAGACAGAACTTAGAGGGTTACGAACCCAAGGATTTGATATTACCACGTACGAAAGACGATTCACAGAATTGTGCCTATTGTGTCCGGGAGCATTCGAAGATGAGGAAGAGAAGATCGACGCGTTTGTGAAAGGATTACCGGAAAGAATCCAAGAAGATATAAGTTCACACGAGCCCGCCTCCATACAACAGGCATGTAGAATGGCTCACAAACTAGTGAACCAGATTGAAGAAAGAATTAAAGAACAGACTGCTGAAGAGGCCAATGTGAAGCAAGTCAAAAGAAAGTGGGAGGAAAACGGTGATAAGAATCACCAATACAACAACAACAGCAATTACAACAATAATCGCAACAATTATCCCAACAATCGCAACATCAATCGCAACTACAACAAACAGCCCAACAACAACAACAACAACAACAACAACAACAACAGCAACTACAACAATCATCCCAACAACAATAATAATCGCAACAACAACAACAATCAGAAGCAGCTATGCCAAAGGTGTGAAAAGAATCACTCGGGGTTCTGCACCAAATTTTGCAACAAGTGTAAAAGAAATGGTCATAGCGCGGCGAAGTGTGAGGTCTACGGACCAGGGGTTAATAGAACGAAAGGAACAAATGGTGTCGGAACGAGTAATGGCGGAGCAAGTAGTGTCGGAGCAAGTTATGCCAATGTAGTTTGTTATAAATGTGGAAAACCAGGCCACATTATTAGAAATTGCCCGAACCAGGAGAACACGAATGGACAAGGCCGTGGAAGAGTTTTCAATATTAATGCGGTAGAGGCACAGGAAGACCCGGAGCTTGTTACGGGTACGTTTCTTATTGACAATAAATCTGCTTACGTTTTATTTGATTCAGGTGCGGATAGAAGCTATATGAGTAGAGATTTTTGTGCTAAATTAAGTTGTCCATTGACGCCTTTGGATAGTAAATTTTTACTCGAATTAGCAAATGGTAAATTAATTTCAGCAGATAATATATGTCGGAATCGAGAAATTAAACTGGTTAGCGAAACATTTAAGATTGATTTGATACCAGTAGAGTTAGGGAGTTTTGATGTGATAATCGGTATGGACTGGTTGAAAGAAGTGAAAGCGGAGATCGTTTGTTACAAAAATGCAATTCGCATTATACGAGAAAAAGGAAAACCCTTAATGGTGTACGGAGAAAAGGGCAACACGAAGCTACATCTTATTAGTAATTTGAAGGCACAAAAACTAATAAGAAAAGGTTGCTATGCTGTTCTAGCACACGTCGAGAAAGTACAAACTGAAGAAAAGAGCATCAATGATGTTCCCATTGCAAAAGAATTTCCCGATGTATTTCCGAAAGAATTACCGGGATTACCCCCACATCGATCCGTTGAATTTCAAATAGATCTTGTACCAGGAGCTGCACCAATAGCTCGTGCTCCTTACAGACTCGCACCCAGCGAGATGAAAGAACTGCAAAGCCAATTACAAGAACTTTTAGAGCGTGGTTTCATTCGACCAAGCACATCACCGTGGGGAGCTCCTGTTTTGTTTGTCAAGAAGAAAGATGGTACATTCAGGTTGTGTATCGACTACCGAGAGTTGAACAAACTTACCATCAAGAACCGCTACCCACTACCGAGAATCGACGACTTATTTGATCAACTACAAGGCTCGTCTGTTTATTCAAAGATTGACTTACGTTCCGGGTATCATCAAATGCGGGTGAAAGAAGATGATATTCCAAAGACTGCTTTCAGAACACGTTACGGTCATTACGAGTTTATGGTCATGCCGTTTGGTTTAACTAATGCACCAGCTGTGTTCATGGACCTTATGAACCGAGTGTGTGGACCATACCTTGACAAGTTTGTCATTGTTTTCATTGATGACATACTTATTTACTCAAAGAATGACCAAGAACACGGTGAACATTTGAGAAAGGTGTTAGAAGTATTGAGGAAGGAAGAATTGTACGCTAAGTTTTCAAAGTGTGCATTTTGGTTGGAAGAAGTTCAATTCCTCGGTCACATAGTGAACAAAGAAGGTATTAAGGTGGATCCGGCAAAGATAGAAACTGTTGAAAAGTGGGAAACCCCGAAAACTCCGAAACACATACGCCAGTTTTTAGGACTAGCTGGTTACTACAGAAGGTTCATCCAAGACTTTTCCAGAATAGCAAAACCCTTGACTGCATTAACGCATAAAGGGAAGAAATTTGAATGGAATGATGAACAAGAGAAAGCGTTTCAGTTATTGAAGAAAAAGCTAACTACGGCACCTATATTGTCATTGCCTGAAGGGAATGATGATTTTGTGATTTATTGTGATGCATCAAAGCAAGGTCTCGGTTGTGTATTAATGCAACGAACGAAGGTGATTGCTTATGCGTCTAGACAATTGAAGATTCACGAACAAAATTATACGACGCATGATTTGGAATTAGGCGCGGTTGTTTTTGCATTAAAGACTTGGAGGCACTACTTATATGGGGTCAAAAGTATTATATATACCGACCACAAAAGTCTTCAACACATATTTAATCAGAAACAACTGAATATGAGGCAGCGTAGGTGGATTGAATTATTGAATGATTACGACTTTGAGATTCGTTACCACCCGGGGAAGGCAAATGTGGTAGCCGATGCCTTGAGCAGGAAGGACAGAGAACCCATTCGAGTAAAATCTATGAATATAATGATTCATAATAACATTACTACTCAAATAAAGGAGGCGCAACAAGGAGTTTTAAAAGAGGGAAATTTAAAGGATGAAATACCCAAAGGATCGGAGAAGCATCTTAATATTCGGGAAGACGGAACCCGGTATAGGGCTGAAAGGATTTGGGTACCAAAATTTGGAGATATGAGAGAAATGGTACTTAGAGAAGCTCATAAAACCAGATACTCAATACATCCTGGAACGGGGAAGATGTACAAGGATCTCAAGAAACATTTTTGGTGGCCGGGTATGAAAGCCGATGTTGCTAAATACGTAGGAGAATGTTTGACGTGTTCTAAGGTCAAAGCTGAGCATCAGAAACCATCAGGTCTACTTCAACAACCCGAAATCCCGGAATGGAAATGGGAAAACATTACCATGGATTTCATCACTAAATTGCCAAGGACTGCAAGTGGTTTTGATACTATTTGGGTAATAGTTGATCGTCTCACCAAATCAGCACACTTCCTACCAATAAGAGAAGATGACAAGATGGAGAAGTTAGCACGACTGTATTTGAAGGAAGTCGTCTCCAGACATGGAATACCAATCTCTATTATCTCTGATAGGGATGGCAGATTTATTTCAAGATTCTGGCAGACATTACAGCAAGCATTAGGAACTCGTCTAGACATGAGTACTGCCTATCATCCACAAACTGATGGGCAGAGCGAAAGGACGATACAAATGCTTGAAGACATGCTACGAGCATGTGTTATTGATTTCGGAAACAGTTGGGATCGACATCTACCGTTAGCAGAATTTTCCTACAACAACAGCTACCATTCAAGCATTGAGATGGCGCCGTTTGAAGCACTTTATGGTAGAAAGTGCAGGTCTCCGATTTGTTGGAGTGAAGTGGGGGATAGACAGATTACGGGTCCGGAGATTATACAAGAAACTACCGAGAAGATCATCCAAATTCAACAACGGTTGAAAACCGCCCAAAGTCGACAAAAGAGCTACGCTGACATTAAAAGAAAAGATATAGAATTTGAAATTGGAGAGATGGTCATGCTTAAAGTTGCACCTTGGAAAGGCGTTGTTCGATTTGGTAAACGAGGGAAATTAAATCCAAGGTATATTGGACCATTCAAGATTATTGATCGTGTCGGACCAGTAGCTTACCGACTAGAGTTACCTCAACAACTCGCGGCTGTACATAACACTTTCCACGTCTCGAATTTAAAGAAATGTTTTGCTAAAGAAGATCTCACTATTCCGTTAGATGAAATCCAAATCAACGAAAAACTTCAATTCATTGAAGAACCCGTCGAAATAATGGATCGTGAGGTTAAAAGACTTAAGCAAAACAAGATACCAATTGTTAAGGTTCGATGGAATGCTCGTAGAGGACCCGAGTTCACCTGGGAGCGTGAAGAACAGATGAAGAAGAAATACCCGCATCTATTTCCAGAAGATTCGTCAACACCTTCAACAGCTTAAAATTTCGGGACGAAATTTATTTAACGGGTAGGTACTGTAGTGACCCGAACTTTTCCATGTTTATATATATTAATTGAGATTGATATTTACATGATTAAATGTTTCCAACATATTAAGCAATCAAACTTGTTAAGACTTGATTAATTGAAATAGGTTTCATATAGACAATTGACCACCCAAGTTGACCGGTGATTCACGAACGTTAAAACTTGTAAAAAAACTATATGATGACATATATATGGTTATATATATAGTTAACATGATATTATGATAAATAAACATATCATTAATTATATTAACAATGAACTACATATGTAAAAACAAGACTACTAACTTAATGATTTTGAAACGAGACATATATGTAACGTTTATCGTTGTAACGACATTTAATGTATATATATCATATTAGGAGATATTCGTACATCATAATATCATGATAATATAATAATTTAAAATCTCTTTTGATATTATAAACATTGGGTTAACAACATTTAACAAGATCGTTAACCTAAAGGTTTCAAAACAACACTTACATGTAACGACTAACGATGACTTAACGACTCAGTTAAAATGTATATACATGTAGTGTTTTAATATGTATTTATACACTTTTGGAAGACTTCAATACACTTATCAAAATACTTCTACTTAACAAAAATGCTTACAATTACATCCTCGTTCAGTTTCATCAACAATTCTACTCGTATGCACCCGTATTCGTACTCGTACAATACACAGCTTTTAGATGTATGTACTATTGGTATATACACTCCAATGATCAGCTCTTAGCAGCCCATGTGAGTCACCTAACACATGTGGGAACCATCATTTGGCAACTAGCATGAAATATCTCATAAAATTACAAAAATATGAGTAATCATTCATGACTTATTTACATGAAAACAAAATAACATATCCTTTATATCTAATCCATACACCAACGACCAAAAACACCTACAAACACTTTCATTCTTCAATTTTCTTCATCTAATTGATCTCTCTCAAGTTCTATCTTCAAGTTCTAAGTGTTCTTCATAAATTCTAAAAGTTCTAGTTTCATAAAATCAAGAATACTTTCAAGTTTGCTAGCTCACTTCCAATCTTGTAAAGTGATCATCCAACCTCAAGAAATCTTTGTTTCTTACAGTAGGTTATCATTCTAATACAAGGTAATAATCATATTCAAACTTTGGTTCAATTTCTATAACTATAACAATCTTATTTCAAGTGATGATCTTACTTGAACTTGTTTTCGTGTCATGATTCTGCTTCAAGAACTTCGAGCCATCCAAGGATCCATTGAAGCTAGATCCATTTTTCTCTTTTCCAGTAGGTTTATCCAAGGAACTTAAGGTAGTAATGATGTTCATAACATCATTCGATTCATACATATAAAGCTATCTTATTCGAAGGTTTAAACTTGTAATCACTAGAACATAGTTTAGTTAATTCTAAACTTGTTCGCAAACAAAAGTTAATCCTTCTAACTTGACTTTTAAAATCAACTAAACACATGTTCTATATCTATATGATATGCTAACTTAATGATTTAAAACCTGGAAACACGAAAAACACCGTAAAACCGGATTTACGCCGTCGTAGTAACACCGCGGGCTGTTTTGGGTTAGTTAATTAAAAACTATGATAAACTTTGATTTAAAAGTTGTTATTCTGAGAAAATGATTTTTATTATGAACATGAAACTATATCCAAAAATTATGGTTAAACTCAAAGTGGAAGTATGTTTTCTAAAATGGTCATCTAGACGTCGTTCTTTCGACTGAAATGACTACCTTTACAAAAACGACTTGTAACTTATTTTTCCGACTATAAACCTATACTTTTTCTGTTTAGATTCATAAAATAGAGTTCAATATGAAACCATAGCAATTTGATTCACTCAAAACGGATTTAAAATGAAGAAGTTATGGGTAAAACAAGATTGGATAATTTTTCTCATTTTAGCTACGTGAAAATTGGTAACAAATCTATTCCAACCATAACTTAATCAACTTGTATTGTATATTATGTAATCTTGAGATACCATAGACACGTATACAATGTTTCGACCTATCATGTCGACACATCTATATATATTTCGGAACAACCATAGACACTCTATATGTGAATGTTGGAGTTAGCTATACAGGGTCGTGGATTGATTCAAGATAATATTTATCGATTTATTTCTGTACATCTAACTGTGGACAACTAGTTATAGGTTACTAACGAGGACAGCTGACTTAATAAACTTAAAACATCAAAATATATTAAAAGTGTTGTAAATATATTTTGAACATACTTTGATATATATGTATATATTGTTATAGGTTCGTGAATCAACCAGTGGCCAAGTCTTACTTCCCGACGAAGTAAAAATCTGTGAAAGTGAGTTATAGTCCCACTTTTAAAATCTAATATTTTTGGGATGAGAATACATGCAGGTTTTATAAATGATTTACAAAATAGACACAAGTACGTGAAACTACATTCTATGGTTGAATTATCGAAATCGAATATGCCCCTTTTTATTAAGTCTGGTAATCTAAGAATTAGGGAACAGACACCCTAATTGACGCGAATCCTAAAGATAGATCTATTGGGCCTAACAAACCCCATCCAAAGTATCGGATGCTTTAGTACTTCGAAATTTATATCATATCCGAAGGGTGTCCCGGAATGATGGGGATATTCTTATATATGCATCTTGTTATTGTCGGTTACCAGGTGTTCACCATATGAATGATTTTTATCTCTATGTATGGGATGTGTATTGAAATATGAAATCTTGTGGTCTATTGTTACGATTTGATATATATAGGTTAAACCTATAACTCACCAACATTTTTGTTGACGTTTAAAGCATGTTTATTCTCAGGTGAATATTAAGAGCTTCCGCTGTTGCATACTAAAATAAGGACAAGATTTGGAGTCCATGTTTGTATGATATTGTGTAAAAACTGCATTCAAGAAACTGATTTCGATGTAACATATTTGTATTGTAAACCATTATGTAATGGTCGTGTGTAAACAGGATATTTTAGATTATCATTATTTGATAATCTACGTAAAGCTTTTTAAACCTTTATTTATGAAATAAAGGTTATGGTTTGTTTTAAAAAGGAATGCAGTCTTTGAAAAACGTCTCATATAGAGGTCAAAACCTCGCAACGAAATCAATTAATATGGAACGTTTTTAATCAATAAGAACGGGACATTTCATCAGGAGGGCCCCAACGTTGAATGACGCCGAGAAGGCTTGTGTATTGGCGATACAAGATCTTCAATTCCCCCAGCATCTAGCATCCATACCCTGAGCATATGCTTGTGATTGGGGGAGTGAGCCAACTATGGGCGGACCGTAGTGTCAAGCCTACCATCCGTCACAATAGAGGAGGTGGGGGTTGATCCTAACTAACTTTAAGTTTTTCGAACATATACTTGTGCTAACCTGCTTTATTTTCTTTTTTGGTGCTGGAATTCAACAACTCAATGGCTTTCGGGACTTAGATCCACTTGAGTTTGAGTCAATCCCTGCTGATCAGGAGCAACTGGTCATTGTCCAGCGTGACCTGGAACATGATGATGGTGACGGTGGTGATATGAACCTCTTCATGTCGGACATTCCTGCTGATCAGTCGGCTGTAAAGAGGAAGAACAAGGGGCTTCCTCAGTTGAGAACCAAAAAACCCAAGAGTTTAGGATAGTGGATGTGATATCTAAATCTGACAGAGAATTGTAAACTAAGTCTCGTTTCCTAAGATACACTCTGAACCTTAATCTGACTGGGATGAACCTATTTGACTTGTCACTAAGAGTTTAGGTTTTGAAGATTCTGGCCAATACAAATATGTTCACTCCGAACGTTAATCTTAATTGATTGAAACGACCTTTTCAGAATGATTGCTAGGTTCATGAATAAAGTAACATACGTAAGAAAGGTTTTGGCTTTTCTTAATCCTAGTAGACTTAACTTAACTATAAACTCCACTCGATGTTTTAGTTATACTTAAACATTAACAGATGTGCAATCTTAAATACTGGCTGATTGTTTGGTTTCTTTGATAAATCTTCTTTACATTCTGAAGCTCTTATTAAGATACGAAGTATCAGATTTTTTTCAATTTGATGTTGACAATAGAAAGAACATCACTGAGAATAAGAGATATTAAAATTTTAAAATTGTTAAATGATTCTAGCTTTGTTTCTTTGTAGAATCTTAGTTCCACGTTCTAGCAATTAGTTGATGCAATTTAATTTTATGTACAAATTTTCACACAGATTTATGGTATATTAGGCATATTATAATGGTGATGAGCAAATTAGGTGTATTGGGATGGGGTGCTTGGCGCTAACGTGGCAGACGTGTTGGTAAAATGGAGAGTAGTGGGGTGGCGTGTTAGGTGTTGTGTTAAAATATGATTGGAAGTTGAGTGTTAAAGTAATATAGATTAGAAAATAAAAAGTGGATCAATAGAAATTCATGAACAAATTAGCATGCTTGATTTGTTCCAGTGCCAAAATCAACACACCAAAAATTTTTGAACCTCAACACGCCCATTAACGACATGTTGGAGGTGTGCTCGGTATCTTACGTACGCATTAGAATAGGCCTTACTTGTTTTATTTGTCCCCTATGCAATGTAAGACCGAATTTAACGTTGGCGTGTTGGGTCATGTGTTGGCCAACACGCCTGGTAACCATGGTGTGCTCCTCTGATGTGTAAAACCGTGTCTATAATTTATAATGGAAAATGCCGGTTAAAAGATTACTACATACTAACGGGCAGTGTACCCGATCGTGTAATAGTATAAAATTGGTAATTCCAAAATCGTTCCAAGGACAGTTTAAACGTGAGAATTAAGATTGTAACTAATAAAATAAACTAAGTTAATCTATGAAAATTGAAAGTACGAGATAGTTTGTTTTGTGGCTATTTAACGATTAGCCAAATCAAAGATTGATTAAAAGTAAAAGATGATATTTTTGTATTTTTAAGTTTATAAAAATAAATGCTGACTCAACAAATAGTAAAGATATTTGAATTCAATGGATAAAAGAATGTTCGCCTAGATCTCCTATTCGTAGTGTCGGATGATTTGTTATTAAGCACCAGTTCAATTTATCAATACATGCAACTACAAAGCCGGTTTACCCAGAGTTCTCTTTTAGCAAACACGTCAAACTTGAATTTATTGGCTTAGGGTTCCCTTTCACCAAAGACCTCTTTCGTTTGTGACTTAGTAATTAACTAACTACAAGATTAAGATTCAATTGGTTACGCGTTCGCTCCACACAATTCACTCATGTTTTGTTTAATCCTTGTTACCCGGTTTACCCCTTGGTCCAGTAAGCACCCAATTGGTTAAGACAAATCAATTAAAAACTAGTGTACTAAATTGAAACAGGGTTCCCTTTGTTCAAACAAGATCACTAATCAACCTAGTAACAATAATCAATACCCACAAGAACGGTTCTTAATCAAAACTCATAATTATCATGCATTAATCAATAAAACGTTAAAGTATCATCCAAACACATACGAATATTCAATCTAGACAAACATTAAAAATCTTAGCCAATCATGGCTAGAATAAAAATCACAAATAAATAATTAAGAGTATTCATAATGATGATATGAATTAAACCTAATGAAAATTGTGTTCTTGATTGATAGACGGATCGAGACTTGTTTCCGGAATGATTGATGTGTTAGAATGACCTTGAGAAACCCCAAAAATCACCTTGGTTCGTCAAAAAGCTGCTGGAAATCGTCTGGATGCGAAAGTCATTAATTAGGGTATTTTTCGGGCCTTAAATAGGAAACAAATCTGAACCGGACTCAAGGTGGCGCGGCGCGCCATATGTGAAAACCCGTCCTAATCCATCCGGACGAAGTCCATATCGATTATAAACGATTCACAACAGTTGATTACATCGCGAGGTACTTGACCTCTATATGATACATTTTACAAACATTGCATTCGTTTTTGAAAAGACAAACTTTCATTACATCGAAAGTTGACAGGCATGCATACCATTTCATAATATATCCAACTATAATTGACTTGATAATAATCTTGATGAACTCGACGACTCGAATGCAACGTCTTTTGAAATATGCCATGAATGACTCCAAGTAATATCTATAAAATGAGCAAATACACAGCGGAAGATTTCTTTCGTACCTGAGAATAAACATGCTTTAAAGTGTCAACCAAAAGGTTGGTGAGTTCATTAGTTTAACTTAAACAATCGTTTCCATCATTTTAATAGACCACAAGATTTCAGATTTCCATTTCTCATAAACATACGTCCCATGCATAGAGACAAAAATATCATTCATATGGATTGAACACCTGGTAACCGACATTAACAATATGCATATATAAGAATATCCCCATCATTCCGGGATCCTCCTTCGGACATGATATAAATTTCGAAGTACTAAAACATCCGGTACTTTGGATGGGGCTTGTTGGGCCCGATAGATCTATCTTTAGGATTCGCGTCAATTAGGGTGTCTGTTCCCTAATTCTTAGATTACCAGACTTAATAAAAAGGGGCATATTCGACTTCGATAATCCAACCATAGAATGTAGTTTCACGTACTTGTGTCAATTTCGTAAAACAGTTATAAAAGTTGCGCATGTATTCTCAGCCCAAAAATATAAAGGGTAAAAAGGCAAATGAAACTCACCATACTGTATTTTGTAGTAAAAATACATATAACATCATTGAACAAGTGTAGGGTTGGCCTCGGATTCACGAACCTATATTAATTATATATATTTATATGTCGGTCAAAATTTGTCTAACAATTTTGGCCAAGTCATAGTGTACCATAATCCTAATGCTCGAGTCTGACTCAACAGTATAGTAACATGTTATATTACCCATGCTTAGTTAAAATTCTAGTAAAAGGTGACGTGTGAAACAACGTAACACAAATGGTTTCATAATCATAAAATAGTATTTTAGTATTTAGAGAAGGTCAACACGAAAAAATTAACTGAAAAGTTAACGGGGAAAGTCAAAGTTCAAGGTCAAAAGTCAAAGGTTAAAGTAAAAACGAGGTCGCATGCAAAATTACAATAACTTATACAACAAAATGATTTTTCGGTCAAACATGACTAAACGGCCACTTCAGCGATTTTTAGAAAAATTATCGGAACTCCGATTGATAAACGGTCACAGCCTTCAAATTCTCGTTACCACAAAGATATAACATGATTTTTGGCAAAAGTAAACACACATCAGGCCGACCATGACAACTGATACAAAACTGACATTTTTAATAAAAAAGTTTCAACTCTTTTTAGAATTTTAAAATGTGACCAAACAGTCAACTTTGACGATTTTTAGAAAAATCGTCGAGACTCGAATTGACAAACGGCCAGAGTCGTTTGTTAGACCTTACAACAAAGAATTCAGTGGTATTTTTGTTTTAATCTGAAACAACGCAGATCAGCGAGTATTTCAGTTTCCGTATCGACGTTTCATCAAAATTTACAAACTTCTTTTATCCATAACTTGACAACCGTTCAACGAAACGAGACGTGCTTTATATGAAAATTCATCTACTCGACGAGTAGAATCCAAATAACCACTTTTTATTACCCAGAAAATTAGTTCACTAATTATCATTAGCAATCTTAATTACGAAATTAATTGTTTAATTCATAACTTTCTAACCGTTCATCGAATCCATTCGATATCTAAATGAAAAGTTCTTAATTTTTCGCTAGCTTTCCAATGACATACATATCTTATACCTTATTTCATCCCTAGTATAACAACCTTTAAGATTCAACATAACCTATCTAAGGGCAATATCAAATGTACAAATATGCATAATCCTAATTTCTCGAGCACTAGTCAGGGATACACTATTAATATGTAAAAATTAAATTATGAGTACTCACGTATCAATATTGAGATTCAATATTGCAGGAAGGTACGTAGACGCAACGGAGAAGATAAACACTAGTTTGACTCCACGAGCTATACCCCTGATCCATACCCATAATTTCCTTAGCCCTATCCCACTCCTAAAACTTGTCTTGAAATGACCCGCTCATGACCTCGTCGTAATATTTTATGTATACATACTAATAGTAATAATACATAATACTCCTAATAATAATAATAATAATAATAATAATAATAATAATAATAATAATAATAATAATATAATTATTATGTATGTGTATCGTAAAAGAGATAGAATGAGGAACAAGCAGAACATAAATGCGAGCTTTATAGATCAACATGTCCAACCATCTCATGCGACCCCATAAGATGTGTGTCAAACTTTCATGCGAGTGCATGCATAAAAAAAAAAAAAAAAAAAAAAACAGCTGGTATCCATTGTAAGTTCTAGCCGACACCTTGTTTTTCAAATTATGTCACACCATTTACGTATGACACATATGAAGTTATAGATTATTTTAATTATAATATATTTAATCTTTAGAATTAATTAAATATTATATTATATTTACGCTCATGGTAAAAATATAATTTTTACAAAAATGACACGGTCGTGGTCTCACGACTCATGTACCACTTTTCGTTTTTCGGGCGCACTTTCGTACGTTTAGAAAACTAGCCCTTTACATTACGTGACGTGTACCTTTTACAAAAAATTAGACTTACATAACAATAAATAAAAATATAACTTATAAAGTTGAGCGTTGTGGTCATTTCCTTCTATAAATTAAAGTCTCGTTGTTTGTCAAAATATTCTATTTTAAATTAAACATTTTGTGACACGTACCTTTATTAATAACTAGACTTAAATTAATTAAAAACTAACCCACTCAAAGTGTAACTTAATCTTTTGAGTGTTTTGGTCATTTACTTTTATAATTCAAAAACTTGTTATCTATCAAAGACTATTTATTAATATTAGTTTAATATCAAAACGTTTTATGACTAATTTAAATTAAAATTTATAATCTTATACATATTTTTGAAATATTTATCTAATAACATACTAGTTATCCTTTCAAAACTAATTATATAATTTAAGATCCTTTACAAAATCGAAAATCCTATAACGTTTATGCTTTAAAACTTAATTTGATTTCATTCTTTTATGCGTAAATGTTTAGTTTAATTTCCTTAACTTTCTAAATAATATAGCTTAATATAACATATCAAATGGGTTTATCTAGTTAACGAATCTTATCCCAATTATTCCTTCTATATGATAAATCGAGTATTATGAAATTCGATTCTCCACTAACTTTTGTCTAACACTCGATAAGTGACACCTTGTTCTTATTCAAAGATCACTTCACCATTATTTCCGAATACCGTTAAAAGTAAGAGTTCTCTAATTCAAAGTGGACCTCATAACCGAGACTCGTAATCCTAATTCAATGTATTTGATGATTCAATCATTTGTTATTATCTTTTAATCTCGTCGACTAACTTACATCGAACAAATACGTTCATGTAAAGTATTATTCATTCAATACCTTGATAGCATTCCAAATTCATAAAATAGATCTCATATCTTATATTCATAATAACTAATCCGTTCAATGTTTCATTAATATAACTCAATTTAAAATCAGACATATGTATATGTATATATATATATTTATTTACACATAATTGTTCGTGAATCGTTTGGCATGGTCAAAGGATATTTGATTACAGAAATATAGTTTCAAAACTTTCGAGACTCAACATTACAGATTTTGCTTATCGTGTCGGATATATATAAAGATTAAAGTTTAAATTTGATCGGAAATTTCCGGGTCATCACATTACCTACCCGTTAAAAGAAATTTCGTCCCGAAATTTGATCGAGGTCGTCATGGCTAACTAATAAAACATTTTCATGACGAATATGAATCGATAATAGAGTTTTATCATAATTGAGTGATATAGATAAAACGATTTGTTTTTGTGAAGAGCACGAATGAAGCTATCACCTAAGAGTGAAAATGAATAAAAGTAAGTTTGACTTAACCGGTGTCGTAGTCAAGATTGATTTCCGAAATTTAAGGAATTTAGAAGAAATCTTCATATTAAGATTTGGTTCTTCGGTAATTAAGGAGATTCAGATCTTCTTTGATTAAACGCAATAATCTGCTTCGATTGCTCTGTCGAAAATTTTCCTATAAATCCACCATCTCCATTTCCTTACAACTCATACCTTCTATTCTTTCTTTCTCAATTCCTACTTTAAAGTATTCGTTAATATGCTCCATCCCATCCTGATCCTTGATATTCTCTTAACTTGCATATCTGTCATTCTTCTTTTTAATCTGCCACCAGAAGACTCTATTTACTTCTACTATACTCTTGGGTTTATAGTGTTTCTAGTTCTCCCATGTCTTTACATTGCTATATGCATCGATATATACGGGTTGTAATTTCCGGTTGTTGTTAGATTTTACACATTCCCTTATATTTTGATGTCCCTGCTTCTGTCTTCTATAGTCATCATCATCCATAGTTAATGCTCTCTTCTATTTGCTGCGGTTTATACCCCGAATTTCTATTTCGGAGCTTTGTCCTTTCGTTTCTTCTTCTTGCGATTAAATAGCTCTCGTAATGGTCCGGAATTCGTATGTATGGATTTCAGAAGGAATATAGTAATTGTTCTAAGAAGGAAAGGGCAATGGTAAATCCTGATTTGTTTAATTACCAGAATACCCTGAAAAAGACCGAATCATCAAGAAATAGTTCCTTGATATGTTTAGAGATTAAGTAGAATGTAAGAGTCGTGTAAATGGTACATGATGACGGTATATTCTGTGAATCATCACGTCCATTAGAAACTTAGCATGAATTACCGTAATATAATGACGTTGATCAAGTGTCATTATATTATACTAACCCATGCATCAGTTCCCAACACTACTTCAAAAACATTCATATTTGAATTTTTCAGAATTTAGCAACTAACACAGTTTCTTTTATGTTGCAGATATTACAGAGAGATAAATGATCTCATATAAGAATAGTTGTGATAATATTTCCAGAAATATGGAGAATATGTATAATGGAAGATACGAAGATACCTTATAATATTTAAGGTAAGATGATGATGAAGAATATCTGTCTGTGAAGGTTTAGACTAAGGGGTAATGTGTTTGCTAACTATTTCAGCAGACACTGAATCATTTGGATCCTTTGAAGGTAGATTCAGTCCTTGTGATTTATCCGCGGCTTCCTTCATACTTTGCTCAATCCGTTTTTCAGTACCAAATCCTTTCTTTTTCTGAGCTTTACCAACTCACTATCTTCTTTCATCAAACATTTGGCCGTTCAGATCATCTACCATTTTTTTTTTTATGTTTCCTCTGCATTTAATGCTATAATATCTGAATCACTGGTTATCAATTCGAGATGGGTTCAGAAGAATCGTGTTTTAGATGATTAAACGCTGGTGGTAATATGGTGGAATATGAAAGGTTACCTGGTAACAATAAAAGAGCACGCGTATATATAAACGTTATAATAAGGTTGTTTTGTACGAAAAGTCGAAGTTGACTTGTTGGAGCTGTGACAAAATTGGCTAATTTTGAAAAGGGATCGCAAAGTTGTTTTTGTTAATAAATGCCAAAGGATCTGACGCGGCTACGTGTTGAACTTTTACTCAATTGCCGAGAGTTTCTCAGGTGCATAACTATATGCATAAATCTTTCCTTCCGTAGGTGAAGTGCGGTTGATTCATCCTATCGATTGAGGTGTTTTCAAGAATCATGAAAGGTTTGAACGTAGAATGTAATCGTGAAGATACAAATGAGGTTTAAGACGAAATCAAGTGGCAAACTTGAAGAATTGTTTAGTTTCATATGTTATATTCAATATTTTAATTCATTTTAATTGTCCAATGTTATTAGTCCACAGTCGATAGTCCACAGTTGACAGTGCAATCATTCATATATAGTTTAATATATAATATTTGAATTAATTAATACGTATCGTGACCCGTGTACATGTCTCAGACTCGATCACAACTCAAAGTATATATATTATTATAGAATCAACCTCAACCCTGTATAGAGAACTCGATCATTAATGCATATAGAGCGTCTATGGTGATTCCAAATAATATATATAGATGTGTCGATATGATATGTCAAAACCTTGTATACGTGTCCCGATATTTAAAGTGCGTAAAATAAATAACAGAAATTAAATGACGATAAATAAAATTGCGAGAATATAAATTGCGATAAAATAAATTGCGATAAATAAATTGCGATAAATAAAATGTAATACGGAATTAACAGTTAGCTAGGAACAGTTAGCTAGGATTTTGTTAGCGTGGTTTCTTAATAAAATTTAATATTGTTAATTAGTCTGTTTCTAATCAATCTTTATTGTGTCCATTATTTCTTCATTATGCCACTTGTTGGATTCTGATAGGTCAAAATCCAAATATGAAATTGAATTTGAATGAAAATAGTTATTCTTTGGTGAACGGATAAGTAAATAGGTGGTTGTAAATAGGATAGTAAATGATCGTTGAATCAATTCCGAAGAATGTACAGTGTAACTTATTAATGTGAAATCTAAATACTCCTCGGGTATTACCTACCCGTTAAAATATTTTCACCATTAACAGTTTGTACAAAAGAATTTTTAATTACAATCTTTATGAAAACATATATACGTATATATTTTCTTCAGATGTAATCATGAATTTAATGAGTTAATGTGATATTGATCTCATTTGATTTATCATTAGAACAAGAATATGTAATTTCTAAAACATTAGAGATTACATAATCGCCATGTCGAACGAAAATAAAATAGATAGAACGATACGTAGAACGATGATTATACTTGAGGTATAGAATGAGATGTCGAAGCTGGTGGTGCGGATGTTGTTGTTGGTGGTACTAATGCTGTTGGTGCTAAGGTTGGTGATGTTACTGGTGTTGGTGATACTGATGGTGCTTGCAAATTGTGTACCATGCTCTCTAAAGTTAACACTCGAGCTTGAAGTTCTTTAACTTCTTCTACTAACCCTGGTTGGTTATCAGTGTGAGGTAGAGATCGGATATCTTCTCTAGTTCCGTAAATGGTAGCCTCAAGACGAAAAATTCTTGCAAAAAGGGTATAAACGGTGTTGCGAACGGGTTCGCCGGTGAGCGGGTCAAGTACTCCAAGGTTAGGAGGTAGATTCGGTTCATGATATGGAGTACCTTCTTCCCTTCTCCATAGGGTGAGTATGTCGCGAACCCACCCCCATTTTCTCCAGTAATCATGGTAGTTGATTGGTTGGTGAGCTCCTGTCACGCTATCTTCGGAGTCAGATGAACTTGGTTGGTTCGTAGAGGCCATCTTACGCGATCTCAGAAAAAACAATTTTTGGTATGAAAAGTTTAGTGACAGCAATTGATAGTTGGACGGTATTCTCAATGCATAATATGCATAGATATATAGTACCAGGTTCCCTTAAATTACGGAGAAATTTACGGAAGATATCAGGCAAGATCTACAGTAACAGATACGCTAAGATATGAATTTTGTCTATACACTATTTATGCAGTCAATGCAGTAAAACGTGTCTAGACTAAGAATGATAAGCAAGTGATTCTCTAAGAATGATAAGCAGGTAATTTTTGACACGAAATGATAAGCAAAACTTTTGGCATGCAGACACGGTCGAAGTCCAGACTCACTAATGTATCCTAACGACTTATCAGTTAGACACACTAATGCAGACCTGGTTCGCTAAGACCTCTGCTCTGATACCAACTGTGAAAACCCGTCCTAATCCATCCGGACGAAGTCCATATCGATTATAAACGATTCACAACAGTTGATTACATCGCGAGGTACTTGACCTCTATATGATACATTTTACAAACATTGCATTCGTTTTTGAAAAGACAAACTTTCATTACATCGAAATTTGACAGGCATGCATACCATTTCATAATATATCCAACTATAATTGACTTGATAATAATCTTGATGAACTCGACGACTCGAATGCAACGTCTTTTGAAATATGCCATGAATGACTCCAAGTAATATCTATAAAATGAGCAAATACACAGCGGAAGATTTCTTTCGTACCTGAGAATAAACATGCTTTAAAGTGTCAACCAAAAGGTTGGTGAGTTCATTAGTTTAACTTAAACAATCGTTTCCATCATTTTAATAGACCACAAGATTTCAGATTTCCATTTCTCATAAACATACGTCCCATGCATAGAGACAAAAATATCATTCATATGGATTGAACACCTGGTAACCGACATTAACAATATGCATATATAAGAATATCCCCATCATTCCGGGATCCTCCTTCGGACATGATATAAATTTCGAAGTACTAAAACATCCGGTACTTTGGATGGGGCTTGTTGGGCCCGATAGATCTATCTTTAGGATTCGCGTCAATTAGGGTGTCTGTTCCCTAATTCTTAGATTACCAGACTTAATAAAAAGGGGCATATTCGACTTCGATAATCCAACCATAGAATGTAGTTTCACGTACTTGTGTCAATTTCGTAAAACAATTATAAAAGTTGCGCATGTATTCTCAGCCCAAAAATATAAAGGGTAAAAAGGCAAATGAAACTCACCATACTGTATTTTGTAGTAAAAATACATATAACATCATTGAACAAGTGTAGGGTTGGCCTCGGATTCACGAACCTATATTAATTATATATATTTATATGTCGGTCAAAATTTGTCTAACAATTTTGGCCAAGTCATAGTGTACCATAATCCTAATGCTCGAGTCTGACTCAACAGTATAGTAACATGTTATATTACCCATGCTTAGTTAAAATTCTAGTAAAAGGTGACGTGTGAAACAACGTAACACAAATGGTTTCATAATCATAAAATAGTATTTTAGTATTTAGAGAAGGTCAACACGAAAAAATTAACGGAAAAGTTAACGGGGAAAGTCAAAGTTCAAGGTCAAAAGTCAAAGGTTAAAGTAAAAACGAGGTCGCATGCAAAATTACAATAACTTATACAACAAAATGATTTTTCGGTCAAACATGACTAAACGGCCACTTCAGCAATTTTTAGAAAAATTATCGGAACTCCGATTGATAAACGGTCACAGCCTTCAAATTCTCGTTACCACAAAGATATAACATGATTTTTGGCAAAAGTAAATACACATCAGGCCGACCATGACAACTGATACAAAACTGACATTTTTAATAAAAAAGTTTCAACTCTTTTTAGAATTTTAAAATGTGACCAAACAGTCAACTTTGACGATTTTTAGAAAAATCGTCGAGACTCGAATTGACAAACGGCCAGAGTCGTTTGTTAGACCTTACAACAAAGAATTCAGTGGTATTTTTGTTTTAATCTGAAACAACGCAGATCAGCGAGTATTTCAGTTTCCGTATCGACGTTTCATCAAAATTTACAAAACTTCTTTTATCCATAACTTGACAACCGTTCAACGAAACGAGACGTGCTTTATATGAAAATTCATCTACTCGACGAGTAGAATCCAAATAACCACTTTTTATTACCCAGAAAATTAGTTCACTAATTATCATTAGCAATCTTAATTACGAAATTAATTGTTTAATTCATAACTTTCTAACCGTTCATCGAATCCATTCGATATCTAAATGAAAAGTTCTTAATTTTTCGCTAGCTTTCCAATGACATACATATCTTATACCTTATTTCATCCCTAGTATAACAACCTTTAAGATTCAACATAACCTATCTAAGGGCAATATCAAATGTACAAATATGCATAATCCTAATTTCTCGAGCACTAGTCAGGGATACACTATTAATATGTAAAAATTAAATTATGAGTACTCACGTATCAATATTGAGATTCAATATTGCAGGAAGGTACGTAGACGCAACGGAGAAGATAAACACTAGTTTGACTCCACGAGCTATACCCCTGATCCATACCCATAATTTCCTTAGCCCTATCCCACTCCTAAAACTTGTCTTGAAATGACCCGCTCATGACCTCGTCGTAATATTTTATGTATACATACTAATAGTAATAATACATAATACTCCTAATAATAATAATAATAATAATAATAATAATAATAATAATAATAATAATAATAATAATATAATTATTATGTATGTGTATCGTAAAAGAGATAGAATGAGGAACAAGCAGAACATAAATGCGAGCTTTATAGATCAACATGTCCAACCATCTCATGCGACCCCATAAGATGTGTGTCAAACTTTCATGCGAGTGCATGCATAAAAAAAAAAAAAAAAAAAAACAGCTGGTATCCATTGTAAGTTCTAGCCGACACCTTGTTTTTCAAATTATGTCACACCATTTACGTATGACACATATGAAGTTATAGATTATTTTAATTATAATATATTTAATCTTTAGAATTAATTAAATATTATATTATATTTACGCTCATGGTAAAAATATAATTTTTACAAAAATGACACGGTCGTGGTCTCACGACTCATGTACCACTTTCCGTTTTTTGGGCGCACTTTCGTACGTTTAGAAAACTAGCCCTTTACATTACGTGACGTGTACCTTTTACAAAAAATTAGACTTACATAACAATAAATAAAAATATAACTTATAAAGTTGAGCGTTGTGGTCATTTCCTTCTATAAATTAAAGTCTCGTTGTTTGTCAAAATATTCTATTTTAAATTAAACATTTTGTGACACGTACCTTTATTAATAACTAGACTTAAATTAATTAAAAACTAACCCACTCAAAGTGTAACTTAATCTTTTGAGTGTTTTGGTCATTTACTTTTATAATTCAAAAACTTGTTATCTATCAAAGCCTATTTATTAATATTAGTTTAATATCAAAACGTTTTATGACTAATTTAAATTAAAATTTATAATCTTATACATATTTTTGAAATATTTATCTAATAACATACTAGTTATCCTTTCAAAACTAATTATATAATTTAAGATCCTTTACAAAATCGAAAATCCTATAACGTTTATGCTTTAAAACTTAATTTGATTTCATTCTTTTATGCGTAAATGTTTAGTTTAATTTCCTTAACTTTCTAAATAATATAGCTTAATATAACATATCAAATGGGTTTATCTAGTTAACGAATCTTATCCCAATTATTCCTTCTATATGATAAATCGAGTATTATGAAATTCGATTCTCCACTAACTTTTGTCTAACACTCGATAAGTGACACCTTGTTCTTATTCAAAGATCACTTCACCATTATTTCCGAATACCGTTAAAAGTAAGAGTTCTCTAATTCAAAGTGGACCTCATAACCGAGACTCGTAATCCTAATTCAATGTATTTGATGATTCAATCATTTGTTATTATCTTTTAATCTCGTCGACTAACTTACATCGAACAAATACGTTCATGTAAAGTATTATTCATTCAATACCTTGATAGCATTCCAAATTCATAAAATAGATCTCATATCTTATATTCATAATAACTAATCCGTTCAATGTTTCATTAATATAACTCAATTTAAAATCAGACATATGTATATGTATATATATATATTTATTTACACATAATTGTTCGTGAATCGTTTGGCATGGTCAAAGGATATTTGATTACAGAAATATAGTTTCAAAACTTTCGAGACTCAACATTACAGATTTTGCTTATCGTGTCGGATATATATAAAGATTAAAGTTTAAATTTGATCGGAAATTTCCGGGTCATCACACCATATACTCGCGCGGCGCGTCAAATCAATGCACGGCGCACCATTTGCTGTAAGTCTGATTCCTGGCCACCTGAAAACTGTCGAACTGATTTTCTAGCCTAATGGAGCGGCGCGCCAACTTTTGGAGCGGCGCTCCAGACCCTTTTTGCTGAATCTGAGCTGAAAACTCACTAATATCACATGTTTTCGAACCAAACTCGAATCAAACCAATCCCTTTCACTTGCTTTCATATAAAATCACTAAAAATCATCAAATATCTTCAAAATTCATCTCCTTTGTCTTAGAACTCGAACTTTCAAAACACTTATCAAAATAACACCAAATCGTATCCAAAAGGACCAAAATGTACCCGATATCGCTAAGGAAACGTGTATGAAATATGCGATATCATCCTCCATGTGCTAGCGGCGTGCGTGCACCATGCACGAAGAAGCAATGCAGCATGCAAGATTTTTCTTGTTTTTGATTGGTTCATTTTCCTTTTCTAATTATTTTTATCCTCTTTTTCACCCAACTTTCAATCAAATTTTAACACATCACCCAACACGCCACTTAACACTCCACCCCATTATTTACCAGTTTACTAGCACGCTCATCAAGCACCCCCACCCCCACCTAGCAATGTAACATCCCGCGTTTTTCATTTAAATTTATTTTTAACACTATCTTTTTTTTTTAATAATATCTTTCGTTATTTAAATTCGTAGTTTTCGTTGACTAACGTTCATAATATTCCTGTTATTTAATTATAACATCACTCATTTACTCAAGCGTTTTTAAAATATTCGTTTGGTTAATTCCCGCACCCGCTTTCAAACTTGAGGGATCAAAGTTGCAAAGGGGCCAAACTAGTTGACTAGGTCAACTAGTCAAACCCCACTCTCCACCATTCATTCACTCCATCCTCCACCTCCCCATTTTCTCTCTACTTCCATTTTATGAACTCAAACACCCAACTCACAAAATCATCATCTAAATTCGAATCAAGAAGCAAACATAAAAAAAATTACATTTTCGTGATCCTCTCTTCATCCTCTACATTTTGGTACCAATTTTATCTCGTTTGGGTAACATTTCTAAAACTCTAGATTTCTCTAAATTCGTGTTTTTTGACTTGAAATGGTGTTAGTTAGTGTCTATGGCTCGTGTATAACATGAATATGTGTTTTGTTTGCTCGATTCGTTGTCTTGAGTAACTAGTTTGAACATTTGAAATGGGTGTGCTTAATCTTTGATTTTGGATGAGTTAATGTTGTTAAATTGTTAAAGTTCATGTTTTAATTGTGTTACTAGTATCACTAGCTTCGTTTTGATGCGTAGGTTGAGTAAGAAAACTTCAAAAACATAATTATTGATTTTTGTGAATTTTGTTTAGGGTTTGATAGACTTAAAATGAACTTTTGATGTTTCGAATGCCATGAAATGTTATTAGTAAGTGTTTAGTTGTAATGTATATTTCGTTACCTTCAAAACGGCATATCATATGTGTGAATTGGATTCCCGAATCTTAAAATGCATTTTGTAAACTTGAAACGATGATTTTGAACATTTAATTATCACCTGACGAGTTTTCGCCTATTGTAAATGATGTTTTTGCTTGATGAAAAGTGGTTAGTTGTATTCCTTATCAAAATACCTTTCCAACGATATAAGATACTTGTTTTGGATGTTTACGGTTTATGATTTATGTGTATTTGAAGTTGGATTCGTGCTTGAGTGTGAAAACTGCCAGACTTGCTGATCAGTTAAATGGAGCGGCGCGCCAAATATGGAGCGGCTCGCCATTTGGGTCTGTCCCAACTACTTTTTATTTTTCACGTTTTCACCCCCGCTTACTCGTAACTCAAATTAACATGAAACTTGGCAAACATGTTTATATATACTTTCTCATCATAGGAAATTGTCGGATACCCGACTCGACCCCGTTGACTTTGACTTTGACCAAATTTGACTTTTAGTCAAACTTGACCAAACACTTATGCAATCGTTTTAATCGTATTTTATACTTGATTCTTGCATGAAACTTGACAACGTGATTCACATGCTATACTAATCGAGTCGTAACGAGCCATAGGACTAATTGAACACATTTCACCCGACCATGTGTCGTAACCGGTTAATTGATACAACTTCCTTGTTTAGGTTAAGACTAAGCAACTTGCATGCACACGTTTACTTTGTGAAGTAGTTTTATACTCGTGCACTCGAGGTGAGATCATAGTCCCATCTTTCAACAACTTTTATGCTTTAAACTATGGGATGAGAAACATATACGTATCATACTTTTACACTTTGAACACAAGTACGAAAACGAACATTCCACGTACGGGTTTGATCAAAAATCCTCAATTCAATTATCATTAGTTACACTTTCAGGGTGTAAACGAGAACTTATATTATGTGATCAAATGGGCTTGACGAGCCTCATTCGGACGGTTCGCTACCGTTAGCGGATGAAATATATTTTCGAGTATAGTGTATGCTCTAACACTACGTAACACGGTACAAAACAGTTAAGTTTGATAATTGGGTGCCCGCGATACAAACAACAACTTTGGAATGCAAATGATTTTGATAATCATCTTATATTAAATCTTGTGGTTCAAATACAACGTTTACTAAAACACCTATGATTTCACCAACGTTTTTCGTTGACAGTTTTTCTATATGTTTTTCAGGTTCATACATGGCTATTTGATACATGCTTCCGCGTACACTCGTATTTGCTTGGGGTCAAGCATACATGCATACACTTTTATTTCTTGCTTGGGGTCAAGCATACATACATACATACGCTAATGATATCACATTTGGATTCAAACTTTTGTTTACATACTTACGCTATTTATAGCAACCGTGATTTTTAACTTATATTATGTCGCAAGTTTATTTCATTTATACATTATACTTTTGTAAACTTAAACTTGTTGTCGAACCGTTTGGTAAACTAAACTTTGCAAGTCTTGTACTTTTCAAATGAATGCGACGTAATTTTGGTCAAACGAGTCTCATATAGGGACTACGACCACGTAACGGGACCTAAGTTAGCGGCGCCGTTAATGACGATTTTGTCGGATCGCCACAGATGGTATCAGAGCGTTGGTTGTAGGGAACTAGGATATTCATTAGTGTGTCTGACAGAGTCGTTAGGACGCATTAGTGAATCTAGACTACAACCAGATAGTTAGCCATTGCATTCTGACATACATTTGCTATAGATAGCACTTACTTGACTACTTGTGCATTATACTTGAATCATTCTTAGGCAAACTTCTTAATGGTACCAAATTTTTATCATACGAACTCGTATTCTGCAACTTTCTGGTAACACATGTTAATTTTAAGATTCACACTCGTAAGGATGACGATGAATTCATTAGTTATACTAGTTCGGGAACTCTGTCTCCTTGGCTGTTATTCGCCACTGTTTCAACTTACTGTCGGTGTCACACCGGTGTCCCTTACTATCTACCACTTCGTGTACTACCGTCACTACTCTAGGTGAGTATCGTCATCACTATTTATCACTACAGTTGCGTACTATTCGTTATCATGATTCGTTACATTTCTCGTACCGAAATACATTATTGTTTGACTTGAACCGCATTGACGTGAACAATCATTTATACACTTCCCTCGGGAAACGCTTCTCCAGAGTTGCACAAATTCTTTCGATTAATACGAGTCACGTTAGATATTCCGTTACACTTTGTTCATTTTAGATCTTCACTGTTACACGAACTCGAATCCATAGAGTGATGTGGGAATGGATGATGTTTTAGCAGAGTAGTATATAAAATAGCTTATATTTTTACAGGAAATACTATTAAATACGATACAATTTTACACAAGATATTTATTTATTTAGAGAATGGATATACTTAAACCTTGCTACAACACTTATAGGCAGTGTACCTAATCGTACAGTAGTGTAGTTTTTAGTAAGTCCGGTTCGTTCCACAGGGAATCTTTTTAAACAAAGCTTAACGCTATATTAGTTTACTTTTATAAAAATACAAATATATATAAGTAATATTATTATTATAAAGGGGGGTTTTTACCGTTTAATGACCGGTTTGTCGATTTTAAAACTTTAGTCGCAGTTAAAACCAAATGTAAAATAATAAATAAATACAAGACTTAATTTAAAGCGTAAAGTAAATAACGATAATGAAATTGCGAATAATAAAAGTGCGATAAAATAAACTTGCGATAATTAAAAAGTACGATAATTAAAAGTGCAATTAAATAAAATAACAATAAAAATGCGATAATTAGAAGTGCAATTAAATATAAAATAAAGGAAATTAAATATGAAATAAAAGAATTATGCTTATTTAAACTTCCGTAATCATGATGTTTGACGTGTTGATTTTAGTTTTATGCCCATGGGTTAATTGTCCTTTGTCCTGGATTATTTAATATGTCCATACGGATTTGTCCATAATAGTCCATCAGTCATAAATATAAAGAGCGAAAGCCTTCGTCAAATTATTCTTATTCCCGAAGTCAAATATTCCAACTAATTGGGGATTCGAATTGTAACAAGGTTTTAATACTTTGTTTAATGAATACACCAGGTTATCGACTGCGTGTAAACCAAGGTTTTACTACTTTGTTAACAATTACACCAATTACCCTTGAATGTAATTCACCCCTGTTTCAACAAGTCTATTAACTATTAATCCAGTTCCGTGTCCGGTAAAATGAATAATTATTGGTATTTATAGATATCCCGCCCACTGTACCCAGTCAAGCGTATGTGGTTATATATAAATACGTCGAATTATAAGTTTGTATATTAAATTAACAAGGTATTGTTTAGTTAATATAAAACCCATTAATAGCCCATAGTCTAATTTCCACAAGTGTCGTTCTTTTGTCCAAACCCCAATTATAGTACAAAGCCCAATTACCCAATTTTAGTAATTAGCCCAACATCATGATTACTTTGGATTAAATAAGCATAATAATAACTTAGCTACGAGACATTAAATTAAAAAGGTTGAACATAACTTACAATGATTAAAAATAGCGTAGCGTTACACGGACAGAATTTCGACTTACACCCTTACAATATTCGCTAACATACCCTTATTATTAAGATTAAAATTAAAATTAAAATTAAAATATAAATTATATATATATATATATATATATTTTACGTATATAGATAGAGAGATGGATATATTGATGATGAAAAATGTTCAGAATTCGGTTACTTTTATAGGGAGTTTCAAACTTTGGGGCTCCGCGACTCGCGGCCCATTTTGCCTTTAAACTCTGCGAGTCGCGGAGTTTGTAAATACATCTCACCAGCTTTTGGCTCTTTGTTTGTCGACGATTTATTTTATAAATATAATATATATATAATTAATATAATTAGTTATATATTATATTATATTTATATATATAATTAACTTGTAATTTTTAGTCCGTTGCGTCGAGCGTTGAGAGTTGATTCTGGTCCCGGTTCCGAATTTTTGAACGTCCTTGCGTACAATTTAATATCGTGTACTTTGCGTTTTGAATCTTGTACTCTTGTAATTTCGAGACGTTTCTTATCAATAATTGGAACCTCTTTGATTGTCTTTTGTACTTTTGAGCTTTTTGGTCGTTTGCGTCTTCAATTCGTCGAATCTGTCTTTTGTCTTCACCTTTTATTATTTAAACGAATATCACTTGTAAATAGAACAATTGCAACTAAAAGCTTGTCTTTCTTAAGGAATAATGCTATGAAATATATGTTTGTTTTTAGCATTATCAAATATTCCCACACTTGAGCGTTGCTTGTCCTCAAGCAATATCGTCTTGAAATACTAGAATCACTTCTTTATTCTTCACACTTTGTACGTCAGTGATTTCTATACGGCGGTATAAACAATGGTAGTAACGATATGGTTTACAGTCCCACATGACTATAAAAATTTAGATCCATTAAGGAAATTGGATCTTTATGAAAACATTTGATCTTTTGAAAATTAAATCTAGTTTTTACCCTAGATAAGTTTTCCGGAATAACCCTTCACCGGTGTTTGTAAAATATTTTTGTGGGTTTGGTGGGTTTCAGATTTGAAAATTTTAGCTCAAAACTTATGGTTTTGTGTCACCCACTTGCTAACCTTGTATTTGGAAAGCAACACATCCAGTTTACTTGTCCCGTATATTACCTTTCGGTAAACTACCGTCCGGTTGTAAAGGAAAGCGTTGAACAAGCAACTGTTAAGGCAATGTCCCCTGACATGCTTTTAATTATGGTCTATAACGTGTCGGACGCAATTACTATCCTTGGTAGGAGCAATAGTAAAGCTCACCCTTATGATTTTTCGGTCTGGCACAAGGTCCTGTCTTTGACCATGCTATGCAACCACCGTTCTTACAGTTGACACCCGATTTAGTTCAAGTGACCTAATGAATTCCAGGTGAATTCCTAGGATTTTACGTTCAATGGTAATGAACGCATTGAAAATGGGTTTTCAGAAAACAAATCGGTTTATATTTTTGATCAAAATATTTTCTCGTTCAAGCTCGAGTTTAGATATCATCGAATTCCATGAGTTTGTAATTCTCAATCTTTAAGGTCAATCTCAAGGATTGAGTAATATCAGTCTTAAAAGCTGATTTTTGATCTTTAAGGAGATTATCCTTTCTGGAGATCTGATTCATTAGTCTTATCCAGCTAATTTGCATGGTGCCCCCCATTGTACGAGATAAATCCTTCCCATGGTTAGGATAAATCTGACCACTTGGCGACTCTGTTTAATGCTGAGGTCCGTGGATTTCCTGCTGATTTTAGTGATGACTTTTCTAGGTTTTTCGTCAACCTACAGCTGGTCTGGACGACAACTTCATGACCTAAATCAAGAAGCGCGTGTCTTTTTCGGAAGACTTTACTTCCTTTTAATGATGGAATTGATTCATCGTGTAGATCCATCTCTTCTTTTCTTTCATCGGGTAAAACAGTTTAGTTTAGTCCAAAGCAAAAGTATTTTCAGTTATTTGTTACAGATATATGTGACATATGTTTAAGATAACTTGGTAAATTTTCCCACACTTGGCTTTTATTTTCCTTTTTATCGTCCTCTATTCCATTTTAAATGAATTTTAACATTTTGGTTTGTTTCTCAATTTATGTCCTTTCCGAGGTTACAATAATTTCGGTGTTAAAACCTAGTTTTATCGTTCATAAATATGTATAAACATGATTTTGAGTTCATTTAATTGAAAATTTTTAAAAATTTTACTAGAATTGGGTAGTCAGTATATAAGACTAGGGCTGTTCTTTATTATCAGAGAGCACTAGATTCTAATATAACTACTGCTTTACTAATATTTTTAATGGTAACCAAGTGTTTATAAAATCCGAAAGAATTTAACCCCTTCCCACACTTAAGATCTTGCAATGCCCTCATTTGCAAGAAATCAGTAACAATTTAAATTATTGAGGGTGATTTGTGTGAAAATGATTAAATTTTACCAAAGTTTCCAAATATATTGGCGTTTGTTTGCTGAATGATAAATGGTGCACATCATTTGTTCATTCCGTCTTGTTGTTATTTCACATATATTTTGCATCTTGTCGTCAAAATTAGTTGCTTTTGCTGAACTTAATGCCAGTCTTTGAAAATGCGTTGTTTTACCCTGTTGTGTACATAAAACATATATACATATTTTTAAAGTTTGGTATATTACCCCACATTCAAAAATTATTAAAATCTAAGAATAAAAGTTAGAAAATTATAAAAATTATTACAATATTAACATAAGTATTAAATGTATCAATATTACAAATTACAAAATAAATAAAACTAAGTAGACTAGGGATGATACTGGTACCAATAGGGGTTCCAAGCATAACCATAGGTGCTATAGAATGCTTCGGCAGGGTTATACGTAGGATACGGTGGTTGTATCTCTATAGACCAGGGAGGGAATATGGTTTTCGGAGTAGGAATATAGTTTCTACCTATATGTTGGCAATGAGCTATGATTTGGTTTTGATGAACTTGCCAATCTTCAAATGCTCTCTGTCTAGCATTTTTGTACTCCTGTGAAGCTATAAACCTTTGCATTTCTTGCATTTCATTTCCCCCTCCTACATTACCTTGCTGTTGGTTTCTCTCAACCTGTGGATGTCTACCATGGTATTGTACTGCAGCGTTATTTCGCCTCTTCAAAACTTTCGCACCATGGTATACATTTAAACCTATAGTATCGCGGGGTTCTGGTTCTTCGACTAATAATCCCCCCCGACTTATATCCACACCGAGATATTCAGCAATCAAAGTAATAAAAATACCACCTCCTATTATGCTATGCGGTCTCATCCCCCTAACCATAGCTGATAAATAATAACCCACACAATAAGGTATACTTACAGCGCTTTGTGGGTCTCGAATACACATATGGTAAAACAAATCCTGTTCATTTACCTTTTCCTTGTTCTTACCTCTTTGTGTAATCGAATTAGCTAAAAACCTATGAATCACTCTTAATTCAGCTCTATCTATATCCAAATAAGAGTAATTTCCCCCTTTGAATCGGTGATGGCTTGTCATTTGACTCCATACACCGTGTGTATCAAAATTTTCATCTATTTTTCTACCATTTAGTATCAACCCTCTACAATCGGCAGATGCTAACTCCTCAGGCGTATATATACGTAAAGCCTGAGCCATGTCTAGTAAAGACATGTGGCGCATCGAACCTCCTAACAAAAATCTAATAAAAGATCGATCGGTTAAACTAGCTACCCGATCATTTAATTCTATACTACACAACAATTCTTCACACCATACTTTATATACAGGTCTACGCATGGTGAATAAACGTACCCAGTCATTAAAAATAGAATTACCATACCTCTGTGCAAGTAATTCCCTAATTGGCCCGGCCAATTCTACAGCTTCTAATGGTCCCCATTCTATGACCCTCGGTACCTCAACAACTTTAGAATGAAGAGTATGCAAACCCCTTTGGTATTTTGGATAATCTTTCCAAAGTCTGTCAAATCTCAGGTTCGGGTGCAAATCTTCCAAGTGCATATCAGAAAATGTCATGACTGGATGAGGTATATCTTGTTTGTAGAAGCTATCCACCTCCTGTTGTTCCGCATTCTCAGCAGGAGCATTGCGAGCTTGGGATAAGATTCACCCCTTTCAGTCGTTTTTCTTGAGTAATTCCTTGATAGCATCCTTCTCAACATGATTTTAGTAAAAGATTTGATGATTAACGGTTAAAAATTGTGATTTTGGGGGTGTTTTTGGGGATTTTTTCGGCAGTTATTTCGCAGTGTTTTCTTTGTATGTTGTGTGGACTGAGCTGTTTCAGCTCTTTTTATTTTTTTTCTGTAATCCGATCCCTCCGCGAGTCGCGGGGTTTAAAGCTTCAAACTCCGCGAGTCGCGGAGTTTGTATTTTTTTTTATATATCTTATACTGATTAAAACAATTAAGTAATTAATTTTAAAATTTTGTTTCCCTTGTTATTTAGGACGAGGTCGTTTCGGATCGATGTCCTAGTCCGTCCTTCGACAAAATTTTAAAATTTGTCTTTTTGTAGCGATTGTTTTAAAAGCTAAGATTTTTGGGTTTTTTTATTGTTTTTGGCATACTTTAATTCAATAAGATTAAAAATAATGATAATAAAAGTTCTCGTCCCTCCCTCGGGTAAAGCAATTTCGGTTCAAAGACCTAGTCTTCAACTTACGACGAATTTTAAAAATCATATTTTTAACTTAATGAGATAAAGTAAATTTTTGTTTTTAAATTCACACAATTTAAATATAAAATTCAAAATTAATATTAAAAATTCACACCAAACTTAAAATTTAAAATGCATAAAATTAAAAATTCATATTTTAATAATTAAAAATTCACACCAAACTTAATTTAAAAATTCATATTATAAATTCACACCAAACTTATATTAATTTTTCAAATATTTACAATTTTAAATATATTGTTTTTACAAAGTTTACAATATTAATTTAAGATTTAAATATTAATTTTAAAAACATGGTAAAAAATAAAATTAAAAATCTTTTTGGCTTTTTATCCCACTTTTATCAATCAAATATTATCAAAAACATGCGCCCCTCTTTTCAGTAAAGTAATTTCGGTTCCAAGACCTAATTTAACTCATGACGAATTTTTGAAATATTTTGGGTTGATTGATTAAAGATAATTATACCTTAAGAATAAACGTTAAATTTTGCAGTGATGTAATAAATTTTTTGAATGATATCAATAATTTCGGTCGCCAAACCTAATTTTATTCAATACCAATTTAATACTTTATAGCGAACAAATTAGCGTTTATTATCAAAAGGTTAAAAATAAAAAAAAATAAAAAAACTGTACAGACTTACCTGTGAAATAGATTTCTTAGTTATATGATCTATCCCATTCATAAGATAGTCGGTTTAATTGGTTTTCCATGGCTACATAGGCGTAACCTTGAGCATTCAGTGTCTTTTCTTCTAAACATATGAACGGTCCGTCTCTGCATAAAGTAACAAATTCGGTAATTGAATAGGTTTGATTATTTGAACATTTACCTCCATGTGACCATTTTCCGCATTTGTGACATCTTTCTAGGTGTCGTGCTCTTCTTTTCGCTGCGGATTTTGATTTTCCTTTACCAAATTGTAACTTATTATCTTCGCATCTGGATTCTTTTCTAACTCCGTCCATTCTTTCTCTGATTACTGATACTATTTCACTCGGAAGTGTGTCATTATTACGTTTAGTGATCAAAGCGTGTAGCATTAGACCATGGTTTAGTTCACAGGCAGTCTTCATTTCCTAAAAAAAATAAAAATTCAGAATGGAGGGAGAAGACTAGTTCTTTAGGGTCTGCTAGGGAAAGACCATTCGGGTTCCATTTTCGAGAACTACACGAAAACAGACAATCTAACTCTAACAGAAATACATAAACCCCTTGATTCTTCCCACACTTAGTTAGCTGTGGTGTCGAAATTGTGATTAACTTCGTTGTCAACTTCCATCGGACCATCTATGTAGTGTTTAACTCTGTGACCATTAACTTTAAATTCAATCCCATTTGAATTTATTAACTCTATCGTTCCGTATGGGAAAACTTTTTTGACTATGAATGGTCCAGACCATCTTGATTTCAATTTTCCAGGAAATAGCTTGAATCGTGAATTGAAAAGAAGAACTCTGTCTCCTTCTTTAAATTCTTTTGAACTTCTGATTCTTTTATCATGCCATTTCTTCGTTCTTTCTTTATAGATTAACGAATTTTCGTATGCTTCATGTCTTAATTCTTCTAATTCGTTTAGTTGATTTAATCGTAGACGTCCGGCTTCATGTAAATCAAGATTACATGTCTTCAAAGCCCAAAATGCTTTGTGTTCAATTTCTACTGGAAGATGACATGCTTTTCCATAAACAAGTCTAAAAGGTGTGGTTCCAATTGGAGTTTTGTAGGCTGTTCTAAAAGCCCAGAGTGCATCCTCCAATTTAATGGACCATTCCTTCGGATTTGATCCTACGGTTTTCTCTAGAATACGTTTTAAAGCTCGGTTGGTATTTTCAACTTGTCCACTTGTTTGTGGATGATATGCGGTGGAGATTTTATGAGTTACTTCATATCTTTTAAGAACTTTCTCAAGTTGATTATTACAGAAATGAGTACCCCGATCACTTATTAAAGCTTTCGGTGTTCCAAACCTTGCAAAAAGACGTTTTAAAAATTTGACTACAACTCGTGCATCGTTAGTTGGGAGAGCTTGTGCTTTCGCCCATTTAGATACATAATCAATGGCTACGAGAATGTAGAGATTATTATGAGATTTTGGAAATGGACCCATAAAGTCAATACCCCAAACTTCAAATACTTCACATACTTGAATGACATTTTGTGGCATTTCATCACGTTGACTTATTTTTCCGGCCCTTTGACAAGCATCACAGGATTTGCAAAGAAGGTGTGCGTCTTGAAAATTGTAGGCCAATAGAATCCAGCATCATAAACTTTTCTTGCTGTGAGTTGAGGCCCATAATGCCCTCCTGTTGGTCCTGTGTGACAATGGTTTAAGATTTTACTAGCTTCATCTCCAAATACACATCGGCGTATTATTCCATCGGGACAACTTTTAAACAAATGTGGATCTTCCCAAAAATAGTGTTTTATATCACTGAAGAATTTCTTTCATTTTTGGTACGATAATCCTTTTTCAAGGAATCCACAAACTAAGTAGTTTGCATAGTCTGCAAACCATGAAATTTCTTTATAATCTATCTTCAATAGATATTCATCAGGAAAGTTGTCTTGTATGGCCGATTCATTTAGAACTTCTAATTCGGGATTTTCAAGACGAGAAAGATGATCAACGGCGAGATTTTCTGCTCCTCTTTTATCTCGGATTTCAATATCAAACTCTTGTAAGAGTAATATCCAACGGATTAATCTTGGTTTAGCATCTTGTTTCGAAAATAGGTATCTAAGAGCAGAATGGTCGGTATAGACCACCGTTTTTGCTAGAACGAGATATGATCGAAATTTGAAAAAAGCAAAGACAATAGTGAGGAGTTATTTTTCAGTAGTTGTATAGTTCGTTTGTGCTCCTTGTAACGTCTTACTAGCATAATATATAGGTTGAAATCGTTTTTCCCTTTGTCCTAAAACGGCTCCCATTGCAAAATCACTTGCATCGCACATTAGTTCAAATGGTAGATTCCAATTTGGTGTTATCATGATCGGCGCATTAGTGAGTTTCTCTTTAAGAATATTAAAAGATTTGATACACTCATCTGAAAAGATGAATGGAGCATCCTTTTCTAGGAGTTTATTCATAGGAGTGGCAATTTTAGAAAAATCTTTTATGAAACGTCGGTAAAAACCGGCATGCCCTAGAAAACTCCTAACTCCTCTAACATTGGTGGGATGTGGAAGTTTAGCAATTACATCTACTTTAGCTCTATCCACTTCAATTCCTTCTTTTGAAATTTTATGACCAAGAACGATGCCTTCTTTAACCATGAAATGGCATTTCTCCCAATTAAGTACTAGATTTGATTGTTCGCATCTAATAAGCATTCGTTCCAGATTAACTAGACATGATTCAAATGTATCACCGAAGACTGAAAAGTCATCCATGAAAACTTCCATGCATTCTTCTATCATGTCATGAAAAATCGCCATCATACACCTTTGAAAGGTTGCAGGGGCGTTACAAAGTCCAAATGACATGCGTTTGTAAGCAAAAGTACCATAAGGGCACGTGAATGTGGTTTTCTCTTGATCTTCAGGTGCTATTGGAATTTGAAAATATCCAGAAAATCCATCTAGAAAACAATAGTAACTATTTCCGGCTAATCTTTCCAACATTTGATCAATGAAAGGTAAGGGAAAGTGATCTTTTCTGGTGGCGTCATTTAATTTTCTATAATCAATACACACACGCCATCCTGTTACAGTCCTAGTAGGAATAAGCTCATTTTTCTCATTTGTAATGACAGTCATGCCACCCTTCTTAGGCACACATTGAACTGGACTTACTCATGGACTATCAGAAATTGGATAAATTAAACCTGCATCTAGCAGTTTAATAATCTCTTTCTTAACTACATCTTGCATATTAGGATTTAGTCTTCGTTGGCGTTGCACATACGTTTTATGACCTTCTTCCATAAGGATTTTATGTGTGCAATACGAAGGACTTATTCCTTTAATATCATGAATCTTCCATGCAATGGCTGGTTTATGAGCTTTCAACACAGAAATGAGTTGTGATTTCTCATTTTCAGTAAGAGAAGGCGATATTATTACAGGTAATTCAGATTCACCATGTAAATAAGCGTATTCCAAATGGTTTGGAAGTGGCTTTAATTCTAATTTCGGAGGTTCTTCTATCGATGATTTGTATCGATATCTGTCTTCTTCTTTTAGCATTTGAATTTCTTCTGTTGTAGGTTCATATCCATTAGCTATAAGTGTAGCTAACATTTCAGCTTCATCAATTGGTTCATTACCTTCTCCTAAAGAACATTCTCCTGTTCCTTGTAATTCTGGAAATTCTTCTAATAATTCTGCATGTGCATCTATAGTTTGAATATAATAACATGTATCATCTGCAGATTATGGTTGTTGCATTGCTCTATCAACTGAAAAGGTAACACTCTCATCCTCTATACTTAGGGTCAATTTCTTACCGAACACGTCTATCATTTCTTTAGCCGTGTTTAAGAATGGTCTTCCTAATATGAGAGGAACTTGAGAATCTTCTTCCATGTCCAGAACAACAAAATCTACTGGAAATACTAAAGTACCAACTTTAACTAACATGTTCTCCATTATCCCTCTAGGATATTTTATTGATCTATCGGCTAGTTGTATGCTTATTCTGGTTGGTTTCAATTCTCCAAGGTCTAGTTTAGCATATAGTGAATACGGCATTAGATTTATACTAGCACCTAAGTCTGCCAATGCTTCTATTGAACTAAGACTACCCAGAAAATATGGAATTGTGAAACTTCCTGGATCAGATAGTTTTTCTGGTATCTTATTCAACAGCACTGCTGAACAATTAACATTCATAGTAACAGCCGATTGTTCTTCCATTTTCTTTCTATTTGAGATTAGATCTTTCAAGAATTTAGCATATCTAGGCATTCCTGAAATCACATCAATGAAAGGAAGATTTACATTTATCTGTTTAAACATATCCAAGAATTTGGATTGCTCGGCTTCAAGTTTCTCTTTCTTCATTTTACTCGGGTAAGGAAGTGGTGGTTGGTATGGTTTAACATAAGGTTTAGCCTTAACTGTATTATCTTCATTAACCTTTTCAACTACCGGTTCTTTTTCCTTATCTTGATCAGGTTGTGGTTCTTGTGGAGTAGGAATAGCTTCATCAGAAGTTACAGGTATTTCAGGTGGTTTAAGTGTTGTACCACTTCTTGTGGTAATGGCTTTAGCTGTTTCATTCCGGGGGTTAGCATTTGTATCACTAGGTAGACTTCCCGGTTTTCTTTCACCTATTAACCTTGCTAGGTTACTTACTTCTTGTTCCAAATTTTGAATAGAAGCTTGTTGATTTCTAAATGCTTGAGCATTTTGTTCATTGGTTTATTTTTGAGATGTGAAAAACTGCGTTTGAGTTTCAACTAGCTTCGTCATCATATCTTCTAAATTCGGCTTTTTATCATCGGTTTGTTGTGGTGGTTTGTTTTGAAAATTAGGTCTTTGCTGGTTGTAAGTATTATTGGATACTTGTTGATTGCTAAGACCTTGTTGGTTGTTGTATGGAATATTTCTGTTATAATTCTGGTTTTGATTGTAAATCGGTCTTGGCGGTTGATAATTATTCTGATAATTATTTCCAGGCCTTTGGTTTATGTATGAAATATTCTCTCTTTGTTCCATTGTTAATTCAATACTGAGACAATCTTTTGTCAAATGTGGTCCTCCACACTGCTCACAACTAATTCGTATTGAGTGAATATCTTTAGTCATCTTTTCCATTCGTCTCTCGACATCATCTATCTTTGCGGAAATGGAATCTAAGTCATGGCTAGAATCGGCTCTAGCTGCTTTAGATGATCTAACGATATCTTTTTCTTGGTGCCACTCATGTGAGTGGGAAGCAGTGTTATCAATAATTTTGTATGCATCAGTTTTGGTTTTCTTCATAATAGAACCACCAGCTGCTATATCTATGTCTTTCCTTGTAGTGATGTCGCATCCTTGGTAGAATATTTGTACTATTTGACAGGTGTCTAAACCATGTTGCGGACATCCTCTTAACAACTTTCCATATCTTGTTCACGCCTCATATAGAGTTTCATTCGGCTTCTGTGTGAACGTAACAATTTCTGCTTGAAGTCTTACGGCTTTAGATGCAGGAAAGAATTGTTTAAGAAATTTTTCAACTAAAACATCCCATGTATCGATCGCCCCTTCAGGTAATGATTCCAACCAATCTTTGGCTTCTCCCTTTAAAGTCCAGGGAAATAACATGAGATATATCTGTTCATCCTCCACTTCTCGAATTTTAAATAGTGTGCAGATCCTATTAAAGGTACGTAGATGTTCATTTGGATCTTCCTTCGGCGCACCACTAAATTGGCATTGATTAGTCACCATGTGTAGAATTTGTCCTTTGATTTCATAATCTGGCGCATTAATGTCTGGATGAGTAATTGCGTGACCTTGGCCAGTGCGTTTAGCTCTCATTCGGTCTTCCATACTTAATGGTTCCAGATTCTCCATAATTGAACTTGTTGAATCGGAATCACTAGAGGATTCTGATTTAATGGTTCGTTCCTCAACAATCTCTGTTTGAATGATTGGTGGTTCCGGAGGAAAATTTAGTGGTTCAGGATCTACGAATCGTTCCTGAATATTCTCCGGATTCTCAATTGTGAGGTCGGGTTCAAAAAATGGATTATCGGAAATTTGAACCGAAGTACTTGGTCGACTGGATGACGATTCTAAAGAGAAATCAACGGCAGTAATATTTGCTAAATATCTTGATCTAGTTACAGGTGGTGAACGTACAAAAGGTGGTGAACGTCTTGCTCGGTGCATTCACTGAATATCCTATTAGTTTTAAAAAGGAAAGAAAAATTATAATAAGTTATCCAATCAATAGACTTTTCTGATTTTGCCCACGTTTCGAATAGCCAAAAGATGCAGCAGAGGGGCAGGATTCATTTGGTCTCAATATAATTGAGGACTGTTTGGCTCCAATAACCCGGTCCACGTACAAATCCAACTATTACTACGAACCAGAAAATTTTGATGTCTATCAATTTAACCACTTAAAATAAATTTTCGTAATTTTAAGAAATTTAGATAAGAAGTAGAATAAAAATCTATGTCCTAAAACTAGAATAGCGAGAAATAAGAAAGAAAAAGAGTTCGTCGAAAAAGAAAAATAGTTTAAAAATAAAAGGTGACGGAAAAATAAAAGAAACTTATAAAACTTAAAATACTTGACTAACCTAACCTTATTACTACAACTAACTTAAAATTATAATCGCAAATTGAGATTACTAATTGGAATGATAATTGATACATAGGTAAAAGGTGTCTAAAAATATTAAAGCTTACAGGAAAAACTATATCCCAAATGGAAATAACTTAAAAAGAAACTAAAACTTAAAAAGGCATCGCAAAATTCTAAAGCACCTAAATCTTAGTATAAAGAAAAAGCACTTAAGGAATTCTACGGCAAAGCCTAAAAATCTAGAAGTAAAAATAACTATGGCAAAAACTAAGTTTAAAACTAAATATGAGCAAAAAATACAAATATTACGCTAAAACAATTAAAAAGGGACAAAATATAAAAATATACAAAAAGTTATAAAAAGTACAATTTTTATAAAAATATTATTTTATATTATTTATTTTATAAAACTATTAATTTTATAATTTAATAAAACTAATTTAACTAAAATATAAATTAAATAAAAAGTAAAACTTTAAAATAAAACTAATAATAATAATAATAATAAGTAATTAGGGTTTATAATAATAATAATTAATAATTACTCCGTAATTAATTGTAGTTAGGGTTTCTGTCGGTGTCAGGTCCCCTCCGCGAGTCGCGGTATTCAAGGCAGCAAACCCCGCGAGTCGCGGGGTTCCAGAATTCAACTGACAGGTTATTTAAAATTCGACGCGTTTTTCTTTTTTCTTTTTTATTTATATATTTTCTGTTTTTATATTTTAAAATCTAAATATTTATATAATAAAAACTTATATTTTAAAAACTAAAAAAAAAATAGAATTACTTTATAATTTTAAAAATAAAAATCTTAAAGCTAGATTTATATATATATATATATATATATATATTTTTTTTTTCGGTTTTATATTTATAAAATAAATTAAATAAAACTTATATTTTTATAAACTAAAGAAACTTTATAAAACTTAAATATTTATCAAACTCCTAAAAATATTTATATTTTTGTTTTCTTTTTTAATATTTTTGAATATTTAAAACGTATTTTTATAAAAACAAATTTTAATAAAAGTAAACTAAAAATCTTTTTTTTTTATTAGCGTTGCGCTTCCGGCTTTTAAGCGATTCCCCGGCAGCGGCGCCAAAAATACTTGATGTTTTAGCAGAGTAGTATATAAAATAGCTTATATTTTTACAGGAAATACTATTAAATACGATACAATTTTACACAAGATATTTATTTATTTAGAGAATGGATATACTTAAACCTTGCTACAACACTTATAGGCAGTGTATCTAATCGTACAGTAGTGTAGTTTTTAGTAAGTCCGGTTCGTTCCACAGGAAATCTTTTTAAACAAAGCTTAACGCTATATTAGTTTACATTTATAAAAATACAAATATATATATAAGTAATATTATTATTATAAAGGGGGGTTTTTACCGTTTAATGACCGGTTTGTCGATTTTAAAACTTTATTCGCAGTTAAAACCAAATGTAAAATAATAAATAAATACAAGACTTAATTTAAAGCGTAAAGTAAATAAGGATAATGAAATTGCGAATAATAAAAGTGCGATAAAATAAACTTGCGATAATTAAAAAGTGCGATAATTAAAAGTGCAATTAAATAAAATAACAATAAAAATGCGATAATTAGAAGTGCAATTAAATATAAAATAAAGGAAATTAAATATGAAATAAAAGAATTATGCTTATTTAAACTTCCGTAATCATGATGTTTGACGTGTTGATTTTAGTTTTATGCCCATGGGTTAATTGTCCTTTGTCCTGGATTATTTAATATGTCCATACGGATTTGTCCATAATAGTCCATCAGTCATAAATATAAAGAGCGAAAGCCTTCGTCAAATTATTCTTATTCCCGAAGTCAAATATTCCAACTAAATGGGGATTCGAATTGTAACAAGGTTTTAATACTTTGTTTAATGAATACACCAGGTTATCGACTGCGTGTAAACCAAGGTTTTACTACTTTGTTAACAATTACACCAATTACCCTTGAATGTAATTCACCCCTGTTTCAACAAGTCTATTAACTATTAATCCAGTTCCGTATCCGGTAAAATGAATAATTATTGGTATTTATAGATATCCCGCCCACCGTACCCAGTCAAGCGTATGTGGTTATATATAAATACGTCGAATTATAAGTTTGTATATTAAATTAACAAGGTATTGTTTAGTTAATATAAAACCCATTAATAGCCCATACTCTAATTTCTACAAGTGTCGTTCTTTTGTCCAAACCCCAATTATGGTACAAAGCCCAATTACCCAATTTTAGTAATTAGCCCAACATCATGATTACTTTGGATTAAATAAGCATAATAATAACTTAGCTACGAGACATTAAATTAAAAAGGTTGAACATAACTTACAATGATTAAAAATAGCGTAGCGTTACACGGACAGAATTTCGACTTACACCCTTACAATATTCGCTAACATACCCTTATTATTAAGATTAAAATTAAAATTAAAATTAAAATATAAATTATATATATATATTTTACGTATATAGATAGAGAGATGGATATATTGATGATGAAAAATGCTCAGAATTCGGTTGCTTTTATAGGGAGTTTCAAACTTTGGGGCTCCGCGACTCGTGGCCCATTTTGCCTTCAAACTCCGCGAGTCGCGGAGTTTGTAAATACAGCTCACCAGATTTTGGCTCTTTGTTTGTCGACGATTTATTTTATAAATATAATATATATATAATTAATATAATTAATTATATATTATATTATATTTATATATATAATTAACTTGTAATTTTTAGTCCGTTGCGTCGAGCGTTGAGAGTTGATTCTGGTCCCGGTTCCGGATTTTCGAACGTCCTTGTGTACAATTTAATATCTTGTACTTTGCGTTTTGAATCTTGTACTCTTGTAATTTCGAGACGTTTCTTATCAATAATTGGAACCTCTTTGATTCTCTTTTGTACTTTTGAGCTTTTTGGTCGTTTGCGTCTTCAATTCGTCGAATCTGTCTTTTGTCTTCACCTTTTATTATTTAAACGAATATCACTTGTAAATAGAACAATTGCAACTAAAAGCTTGTCTTTCTTGAGGAATAATGCTATGAAATATATGTTTGTTTTTAGCATTATCAATGGAGGTATGAGTTAGTGTAATATAACGACACTCGATCAACGTGGTTATATTACGGTAATTTATACCAAAGTTCTAATGACACGTGATGGTGGTTGGACTCAATCAACCTAATCACCACCATGTGCCATGTACATGACTTCATTTTTCTTGTTTGAACATCCGACAACTCCGAGAATACTGATAACAACCATACCCGGGACACATCGTCGATTATTATTGAACCATACTTATGCTTCCGAATGAATGACAAATTCCTTCGACTTCAACCATATGTTACACGTGTATACTATCTCGTTTTCGCACAAATTTATCGACGAACTACAATATGCTTGTTATGCTCACATCGAGGCAGAAATTTCTATTGCATCACACTCGTACTCCCATATAAGGAAATCTTTTATCTAAATTCTTAATGGAGAGAGAGACACTTCACGTTATACTAGTATTCACCACGAGGGTGAATAGTCCTAACGAACGTTTTTAGAAACCGATAAATCTTCCGCGGCACAAAATTCTTGAGAAACTGAAACTTGTTCCAACAAACGTTTTCAAGTCCTAACAAACTTTTTCAAATATACCTTAAAGAAATGTACTTCGCTCGGATCGAGATTCTCGTTTCACTTCTAAATTTCGGGGTGCCTTACAAAAAGCCTCGGGACCACGTTTAGGCATGAGTACCGCACATCAACCACAACCCGACGGACCGAGAAAACATACGATTTAAACCTTGGAAACCGTAATACGAATTTGCATTATCAACTTCAAATTTACTTGAGGAAAGTAATTGCCTTTAACCGAATTCTCTTACAACGATGGTTATCATTCAAGTCTTAACGTCACACCTTTTGAAATCTTATATGACCGGAAACGTCATTCTCGTTTTGTTGAACCAAGTAAATGATAATCAAGTCATCGAACCCGGACTCATTCATGGAGTAACTGTTAAAATCGTTCCAATCCGAGAAAGGCTCGAGACGGCCCGTAGTTACCAAAGGAGCTATGCCAATGTTAGACGTAAACCTTTCGAATTCCATGTGGGTAACCGCATAACGTTAAAAGTCGCACCTTGAAAAGGTGTAGTCCGTTTCGGAAACGTAGAAAGCTAAATCCGCGATATTTTTAGTCCTTTTGAAATCTTGGGGCGTGTTGTGCCCGTTGCTTACCGCTTCGAACTTCCGACTCAAACAAATTCCGTTCATCCTACATTCTGTGTATCAAACTTAAAGGCGTGTCTTGCGAAATAAGAACTTGTTATCCTCTTCGATGAACTTACTATCAACGATAAACTTCACTTCCTAGGAGGACCGGTTGAAACTATAAATCGTGAAACCAAACTTTAAACCAACGTAAAATCCCGACTGTCAAAGTTCGTTGAAATGCCCAAGGAAGTACCTTCACATATCCGTAGAATTTGCAACACAAGGTTTCGAAGAAGAAACAACAACTACTACTTCTAACTAAATTTCGGGACGAAATTTCTTTTAAGCTGTAGGTAAAGTAACATCCCGCGTTTTTCCGTTAAATTTATTTTTAACACTATCTTTTTTTTTTTAATAATATCTTTCGTTATTTAAATTCGTAGTTTCCGTTGACTAACGTTCATAATATTCCCGTTATTTAATTATAACATCACTCGTTTACTCGAGCGTTTTTAAAATATTCGTTTGGTTAATTCCCGCACCCGCTTTCAAACTTGAGGGACCAAAGTTGCAAAGGGGCCAAACTAGTTGACTAGGTCAACTAGTCAAACCCCACTCTCCACCATTCATTCACTCCATCCTCCACCTCCCCATTTTCTCTCTACTTCCATTTTATGAACTCAAACACCCAACTCACAAAATCATCATCTAAATTCGAATCAAGAAGCAAACATCAAAACAAATTACATTTTCGTGATCCTCTCTTCATCCTCTACATTTTGGTACCAATTTCATCTCGTTTGGGTAACATTTCTAAAACTCTAGATTTTTCTAAATTCGTGTTTTTTGACTTGAAATGGTGTTAGTTAGTGTCTATGGCTCGTGTATAACATGAATATATGTTTTGTTTGCTCGATTCGTTGTTTTGAGTAACTAGTTTGAACATTTGAAATGGGTGTGCTTAATCTTTAATTTTGGATGAGTTAATGTTGTTAAATTGTTAAAGTTCATGTTTTAATTGTGTTACTAGTATCACTAGCTTCGTTTTGATGCGTAGGTTGAGTAAGAAAACTTCAAAAACATAATTATTGTTTTTTGTGAATTTTGTTTAGGGTTTGATAGACTTAAAACGAACTTTTGATGTTTCGAATGCCATGAAATGTTATTAGTAAGTGTTTAGTTGTAATGTATGTTTCGTTACCTTCAAAACGGCATATCATATGTGTGAATTGGATTCCCGAATCTTAAAATGCATTTTGTAAACTTGAAACGATGATTTTGAATATTTAATGATCACCTGATGAGTTTTCAGCTATTGTAAATGATGTTTTTTCTTGATGAAAAGTGGTTAGTTGTATTCCTTATCAAAATACCTTTCCAACGATATAAGATACTTGTTTTGGATGTTTACGGTTTATGATTTATGTATATTTGAAGTTGGATTCGTGCTTGAGTGTGAAAAATGCCAGACTTGCTGATCAGTTAAATGGAGCGGCACGCCAAATATGGAGCGGCGCGCCATTTGGGTCTGTCCCAACTACTTTTTGTTTTTCACGTTTTCACCCCCGCTTACTCGTAACTCCGATTAACATGAAACTTGGCAAACATGTTTATATATACTTTCTCATCATGGGAAAATTGTCGGATACCCGACCCGACCCCGTTGACTTTGACTTTGACCAAGTTTGATGTTTAGTCAAACTTGACCAAACACTTATTCAATCGTTCTAATTGTATTTTATACTTGATTCTTGCATGAAACTTGACAACGTGATTCACATGCTATACTAATCGAGTCGTAACGAGTCATATGACTAATTGAACACATTTCACCCGACCATGTGTCGTAATCGGTTAATTGATACAACTTCCTTGTTTAGGTCAATACTAAGCAACTTGCATGCACACGTTTACTTTGTGAAGTACTTTTATACTCGTGCACTCGAGGTGAGATCATAGTCCCATCTTTCAACAACTTTTATGCTTTAAACTATGGGATGAGAAACATATACGTATCATACTTTTACACTTTGAACACAAGTACGAAAACGAACATTCCACGTACGGGTTTGAACAAAAATCCTCAATTCAATTATCATTAGTTACACTTGCAGGGTGTAAACGAGAACTTATATTATGTGATCACATGAGCTTGACGAGCCTCATTCGGACGGTTAGCTACCGTTAGCGGATGAAATATATTTTCGAGTATAGTGTATGTTCTAACACTACGTAACAGGGTACAAAACAGTTAAGTTTGATAATTGGGTGCCCGCGATACAAACAATAACTTTGGAATGCAAATGATTTTGATAATCATCTTATATTAAATCTTGTGGTTCAAGTACAACGTTTACTAAAACACCTATGATTTCACCAACGTTTTTCGTTGACAGTTTTTCTATATGTTTCTCAGGTTCATACATGACTATTTGATACATGCTTCCGCGTACACTCGTACTTGCTTGGGGTCAAGCATACATGCATACACTTTGATTTCTTGCTTGGGGTCAAGCATACATACATACATACATACATACATACATACATACATACGCTAGTGATAGCACATTTGGATTCAAACTTTTGTTTACATACTTACGCTATTTATAGCAACCGTGATTTTCAACTTATATTATGTCGCAAGTTTATTTCATTTATACATTATACTTTTGTAAACTTAAACTTGTTGTCGAACCGTTTGGTAAACTAAACTTTTCAAGTCTTGTACTTTTCAAATGAATGCGACGTAATTTTGATCAAACGAGTCTCATATAGGGACTACGACCACGTAACGGGACCTAAGTTAGCGGCGCCGTCAATGACGATTTTGTCGGGTCGCCACAAGCAACACGCCAAAACGCCCCTTCAGGGATAAAGATGGTCTAAGGCATGGTTTTCGTTCAGGACCTGTCAATATCAGTGTTGACCAATGACCATAGACATGTATATTTGCTTATACAATATACCTGCTATGTATTTCTGTTTTTTGATGTAATATAACTTAATTTGTTTGCTAAACCTTATGTTGTAGGGAATGTGGTAAAGCAAGGTGTAAGAATAGCTTGCCCTTCGTAACCACGTGGCGCTGCATGGTTTGGACTCGTTTTGTGGTAACTATTTCATTATGTCGAACCAAGGATATCATGTTACATGTTCGTTTATATTCTTTACTTTTGTTCTATGTCCTTATCATGTGGATCCTGTCACAGTGATCTTCTATTTTAGAGTCACTTTTATACACGTACAAAATAACTAGAATGTATTTAGTGTTAGACGGATTAGGATTATGCCCGGCCCGTTTATGGGTTTAGGGTTTCTAGGGTTATGTACTGTATAAATAATGGTTAATGTAATAATAATATTCACGGGGAATTCATATTATTCTTACATGGTATCAGAGCAGGTTCATCCGAGACCTAGTCGGCCGCCTTGAGCTGATTTCTATGCCGCCCCAGTCATTTATCAAACTCAAAAAAAAAAAAACATCAGCTAGTACCCGTAGCATTCTTCCTCCCAATCCCAACTTATTATTATTTTTATACTTTATGTTCTTCATTTTTATCTTTTTTCTTGATGTGATCAAAGCTAAGCAGCCGCCAAAGTCACATGTATATGTGAACAACCATTATCTATTTCTATTTTTATGTTTTTCCCTCACCAGAAATTTTCGAAAAAAAAGTATATTGGAACGAATACAACAGCACCCAAGTCACATATTATATAACCTTTATTATTATGGAGCACGCGTGTATGTTCACTTTTGAAGCCACCACCTACTTCATCCGCACCATTATTCTTATTATCGGTTTAGCGTAGCGTTTTTATTCTTATTATTTTCTTTTATCTTTTTGCAATAAATCGGCGTGGGGATGAGCCGCCTAGCTTGATTAGGTTCCAAACCCCGAAAAAAGAGTAATATATAAAAAAAGAAAATCTCTTTTGCAGCGTTGAAGATGACTGTTATCGTCGACAAAAGTTCTATGCCCAAGTCCTGCTCAATCCTTAAGCAAAGCAAGCCACGGTGTAAAAGAAAAAAAACGCTACGGAAAAAGAATACGCAGTCAAGCAATATGCAACCACATCCGTGAATATCTGTCTATTTGGCACATCAAACAAGAGAAAAAAAAAGTTATTTTTATTTGTTTATTTTGTATTTAGCATTTTCTTCCAGTCCGAGCTTTCGCGATTTCGCCGCTCGGACTGCGGGGGAGTGTTAGACGGATTAGGATTAGGCCAGGCCCATTTGTGGGTTTAGGGTTTCTAGGGTTATGTACTGTATAAATAATGGTTAATGTAATAATAATATTCACGGGGAATTCATATTATTCTTACATTTAGTGGAATGTTTTCCTCTTCCTGAGGCTTAAATGATATTTTAGAATTTTATATGTTGGTTCAAATATTGAAAACAAGGGCTTATTGAACTCTTTTGCTACCGTAGTTCTTTTGTTGGTATAATAATATAATCATCATTCTGGATACTGATTTTTTTATTATCATATTACATTATGAGTTTGCAAAAGGATCGATTATTGACCCAGTGTGGAAATGCAATGCCAAACAACCCTGCAAGTTAATGTTGTCCAACATCCCTTGTTCTTGTTACATACAAGTTTCTTTTTGCATTCATTATAACATGATTTAGAACAAGTTCATGATTGTATACAAAAGTTAGAAAATATTAAGGCATTTTTGGATAAACCTGTGACTGATACCAAAAAATTGAGAGGGTTGTAGCCACAATGTGTTGGACTCAATTGGAAATGGTTGCTGCTTGGTTTAGGATCACCTGTGTTTGTAGTTATGTGACTAATGGTCTTTTGTGCAACCATGTTCATGTGCATCATCTTTTTTAGCTATTAAGAATTTGTGCATCTACCTAAAGTTTGAAGCTCCCATATCTTGTCATTGCATAAGGTGTACACCGTTTGATAATAAAACGAAGAAGAGAAATACTAGTTTTGTTATATAACATGCTCTAAACTTCTACTTGTTACCTGTATGCATTTGAAGGAAAATTTGGCAACTATTATCTTGTGTTGCATTGATGTCTCTGTACATCTTGATCATTTTACACCGGTGACAAAAATCTGGTGACTTGGCATCTCTATAATTCATATAATCAACCATTTTGATCTGATATATGATTTTGTTTTTACATGATGAAAATGATATAAACCAGTCAACAGATGCTATACATGTAGCTCAAATTAGTTTTGTTTAGCTATCACATGTGTTATGCAAATTGTGGATTGTATCCTACAAATAGAATACATAATTAATTCCCCAAATATGAGGCTCCATTCATTTACTAAAATTTATTTGGTGGGGGCAAGTAAACTGAACAGAAATGTGGTCTCAACATAATAATAAGGTTGACATGAAAATGAAACACGTATTGTGTCCTGTATTTGCAGCCATTCTAATTTAAACTACTGACACTTTCAGCAACGACATGATGATGTTTCCGGTTGTGTAAAACGTACTTGACCACTTCGTAAAAGGATACTACGATTCCAACTGATGGGCCTGCACGTGCTACACGAGGCCCAACTCCCATGAATAGTCCCTTCATTCCCCCATCCCTGCTACAACAAACAGATTGATTAATCAATCCTATGTTTCTACCTTTAAGAGCCAACAAATGCTATTATGAGTTTTGCACAATTTTTACTAGAAAATCCCTTATGACTGCATTGTTTTACTATAGTAAAGTAATTGAATGAGTGATAACGGTGGTGGTACCCTGTTTACCTCCATATTTCAACCAATGTTTGTCTTGTGGTCATTTTGTCATGTGGTCATTTTTAGAGCTCGTACTTGATCTTTCTGTATGTGTCAAAGAACAAAATCTTACCATCATAACACGCCAGTAATAGTAATGGTAAACACAGTCAAACAAATATTATGAGGTAATAGGATTATTTCTAACAAAGGATACAAAACCAATCTGTAACTAGCACTAGCCCTAATTTTAACACGTACGTCCTTATTTACTAAGGCTTCTGAGTCATAAATACTTGTAACCATAAAGGTTATTTAGATTTGAATCATTTTTCAAAATATTCTATTTCATCATTAAGAACTCTAACCTTGAAAACCACAAAGTTCTGGTAACATCGCTTTCGATCAACACAAAGTTTTTTTTTTTTTTTTTTTTTTTTTTTGTTATTAATGTGTATATTCAACAGAATGTGACATAGTAATTAGTAAAAGGTACCTCTATTTGACGCCGGGTCTTAGTGACATCCAACGGACACGTAAACGCAGCTGCAAGGCATCCTGCAACAAAACCAGCAGAGAAATTTGCACCAACAACAGTAACAGGGCTAGTTCTGTCACCTGACATCGCCAATAATTGTCTCCTGACCTGAAAAAAGCAAGAAAAAATATATTTTTGAACTTTATCTTAATATAAACATGAATTTATAGGTTACAACTCTCACTGGCTCAAGTGTAGCCCAGCAAATCGCGGAGAATGTAACATCACGAGCTAATTGTGCTCCAAGCCCAGTCCATAAGAATCGAAAGCTATGTAAGGCTGCATAAGAATGTGATACACAATCACTTGGTGTTGTAAAATCCAATTTAGATAGGTATTGCCAGTTTGCAACATGAACCAAGATTGACTTACAACTTGGAAGGTTATTTGTACTGGAAGGTTATTTGTGCTTCGGTTTGTGGTGATGACCTCTACGAGTGTCTTCCACACTCCAGGTGGCCTTTTACCACTATGTGTATCTTTAAATGCCTGTGAAAAAGGTTACCTTAATTAAAACTTTCGCATTACATACCAAATGCAAATGAGTACTTTGGGTATGTTTGGTAAAACTATCTGGTAGCTAGCTGGTAACTTTTTACATGTATTAGGTGTTTGGCAGAGTAGCTCAAGTAGTTAAATAAAGAGTAAATGATAACCCCCTGAATGTTTTCCTATTTATTAAGAATTGCATGTTACTGATCACTAGGATTGATTACTACTTGCTATCCCTAGTAACGAATTCTGGATTTACCGTTACTATACTATTGCATGATTTGGTACACTTGTTATAAGTTATGTATTAGTTAATTAGTATTTTCTGGGGTAATTTATATAACCTGATTTAGCACATAAAGTTTTTGGCGCCGCTGCCGGAGAAAGTTGTTGCAATTTAAGAGTGTTTACTAATTTGCGATTATCTTAGATTTATTTATTTTGTGTCTAGTAACTGTTTTGTTATACCAGTCATCCGACATCAACACCACATATTGAATATCGCATTCTAATAAAAAACAGAGCATTATTGGTACTTTGGTGGTTTTTTGTTGTTATATAACGTAAAGGACAATATTTTATTGAGACAAACAAAATTTGTAAGGTGAACCATTTTTTGAGAACGGAAGGAGTAATACAATTAGTATCTCGAGTCATATCATTAAAATAAAGTCTACCATAATAACTTGTTAAACAACTTCGATTAGCCAAACTAACATATTTTTAGCCGTAGTGTGCAAAGCTCCCGTCAAAAAGAGTGTTCTCAAGCCTCAGATCTCAATGGCAAATTTGCTACGAAACACTAACCAAATTATATAAAATAAATAAAAGTATATAACATAGGCATACACACAAAAACATTGTACTTTTATCAAGAAATAGTAGTAGTAAACTCCTGAAATAAGTTGATTAGTGAAGTATCTAGGCTGAAATAGTAACCAGTAACTATCAATAACAAGAACGATTTAAAGCAAACCTCGACAACATAGATCCATTTTAGCCACATAAAACACCTCGAAAACTCATCTTCACTTAATCTTCTAGCATTACAAATCCTTTCAAAAAGCTCACCTTCTGCAGCATTCTCAATGACAATAGCAAGGTGGGATGGATTAAGTACCACCTTTAAAAACAACATGGAAGATTTAGCATAAGAATACAATTAATAACATTACTAGTTCATTACAACCACCTTTTATGAGATATTACCTGTTATATATGGTCCATCTTGTGTTTCTTCGGTTGGTTTCGCTCCTTGTAATTTCGTCTATTCGATTTTTGTTTGGTTAATATGTTTGTATTTTTTTTCGGGATGTTTAGGGAGACTCGCTTATAAATAGTTTTTTTTTTAGTTTAGTTGGGTATTTTCTATGTGCGAGCCTTCCCGTTTTTCCTCCTAATCCTTTTGTATTGCCTGTTGAGGGCGTTTTCCATTGGAAAACGACTTCGTTTCTTAATAAAATTTACTTGCCTTAAAAAAAAAAAAAAAAACGACTTCGTTTCTATATAAGTATTCTTTTTTTTGCCACACAAAAAAAAAAAAAAAAAAAAAAAAAAAAAAAAAAAAAAAAACAAAATTTGCTATCTCTATCTACAGGATTCCTATTAGCAACAACAGAAAAATGTTAATGAAACTATGACAAATAAATCACTTTAAGGTATTTCTGTTTATAAATATATACACGTGGATGCTTGATGAGTTCGTGAAGGTATTTAAGAATTTCTTGATAATTATTTATTTCTCCACTTGCACCAAGGAGACTATGTTTGCCAACTTACTTCAATAGCTCCACACTCTTTTATCGAAATATGCACCTGTGAGTGCATAATGTCAGCAATGTTGAGAAAAACGACACCGAATTATAGCAAACCGCTAGTAATAAATGAAATAACGACAATAAAGAGACACCGAGATTTAACGTGGAAAACCCCAATAGGGTAAAAACTACGGGCAAGGAAAGAAACGTTTCACTAATAAGAATAATAGGAATTACACTTCTCTCTAATTACAAGGATAAGCAATAATCTTTGAATCTCTTGTAATTAGGAGATTAAAACTCACTAACTCTCTATTTAACTCTTTTAGTATACAATGGAGAATGTGTTTTTGGGATGGATTGAATGTGCTTCATGGTGTCTGTATTTATATTGCTAGAATTGTGGTTGGTGAGAGTTAGGCACGTACAAATCTTCAATGGAATGTGGCCTCAATATTTGACCACACCTACCATCGTTCACCAACCATTCACCAACCTCCACTTATTATTTTAACAACAATCTCCCACTTGAAGATTCGATTGAAGCTCAATCAATCTTCACCTGATAATCCTTCCTTGCCAATGATGTTACTTACGTTTCCGCTAGGCCGCATGAGGAACGGCACCAAATAAACTTGTCACGATTGATTGACTTTGTTAGAAAATCAGCCACATTTTTATCAGTATGAATTTTCTGCATATCCATGGTTCCTTCTTCCACTTTCTCACGAACGAAGTGATACTGAACTAGTATATGCTTTGTCTTTGAATGAAATGCTGGATTCTTTGCAAGATGCAAGGCACTCTGATTATCACAAAATAGAGTGATATTTTTTTGTTTGTGTCCGAATTCCTCCAACAACATCTTCAACCATACTGCCTCTTTAGTAGCTTGAGTAGCTGCTACATATTCTGCCTCTGTTGTTGACGTCACCACAACTGACTGCAGTTTTGAAACCCAGCTTACTATTCCACCACAAAGTGTAAAAACATATGCGGAGGTAGATTTACTTTTATCGATATCACCCGCATAATCAGAATCAACATACCCTTTGACAATAAATTTCGGTTCCCCATAACATAATGCAACATCTAAGGTTCCCTTGATATATTTAAGGATCCTCTTTACCGCATTCCAACGCTCTTTACCAGGATTCGCCATGTACCGACTAACTACTCCCACTGCATGTGCAATGTCTGGTCTTGTACATATCATTGCAAACATTAAACTTCCCACTGCTGATGCATACGGTACGCGAGACATCTCCTTCCTCTCGTATTCACTGCTAGGACACATAACGGAGGATAACTTGAGATTAGTAGGAAGTGGGGTTGAGATTGGCTTACTATATTTCATATTGAAGCGCTGCAAGACTTTCTTCAAATAATTCTTTTGAGAAAGCCAAATCTTCCTATTATCTCTGTCTCGGTGAATTTGCATCCCTAGAATCTTGTTTGCGGCACCCAAGTCTTTCATTTCAAACTCCCTAACCAATTGAGCCTTCAGCTTATTAATACGATCTTTGTTGGGGCCTGCAACCAACATGTCGTCTACATATAACAGCAAAATGACAAAATCATTGTCCCCAAACCTCTTGAAATATACACAAGGGTCTTCATAAAGTCTGTTATATTCAAGGCTTATTATGAAAGAATCAAATCTCTTGTACCAGTATCTCGGCGCCTGTTTGAGACCATACAGAGATTTCTTTAACCTGCAAACCAAGTTCTTTTATCCTTTTAGTTCAAAACCTTCTGGTTGAAGCATATAAATTTCTTCTTCAAGATTTCCATGAAGAAATGCAGTTTTCACATCTAGCTGCTCTAGATGCAAATCAAATGTAGCACACATCGCTAGAACTACTCGAATTTTCGTAAGTCGAACTACAGGAGAAAATATTTCATTAAAGTCTGTACCTTCTTTCTGAGCATATCCTTTAACCACCAGTCTTGCACGATACCGCTCCACTTGATTATCGCCATTTCGCTTGATCTTATACACCCATTTATTTCCAATAGGTTTTCTACCTTTTGGCAATGGCACAAGTTCCCATGTTTTATTTTTATGAAGAGCTTCAATTTCTTCCTGCATAGCCGTCATCCACTGAGATGCATCTGAATGATTCAGTGCCTCGCGAAGAGTTGTTGGCTCTCCTTCCTCTGTTAGAAGACAATATGCAACATTGCTTTCCAAAATATAATCCGAGTGCCACTGATGTTATGCGAGGCGTATATGAAATAGCTTTATTTTTACAACGAAAAACTATTAAATATGATACAATTTTACACAAGATATTTATTTATTTATAGAATGGATATATTTAAACCTTGCTACAACACTTATAGGCAGTGTACCTAATCATACAGTAGTGTAGTTTTTAGTAAGTCCGGTTCGTTCCACAGGGAATCTTTTAAACAAATCTTAACGCTATATTAGTTTTAATTTATAAAAATACAAATATATATATATATATAAGTAATATTATTATTATAAAGGGGGGTTTTTACCGTTTAATGACCGGTTTGTCGATTTTTAAAACTTTAGTCGCAGTTAAAACCTAATGTAAAATATTAAATAAATAAAAGACTTAATTTAAAGCGTAAAGTAAATAACGATAATGAAATTGCGATAAATAAAAGTGCGATAAAATAAAATTACGATAATTAAAGAGTACGATAATTAAAAGTGCAATTAAATACAATAACAATAAATAAAAGTGCGATAATTAAAAGTGCAATTAAATATAAAATAAAGGAAATTAAATATGAAATAAAAGAATTATGCTTATTTAAACTTCCGTAATCATGATGTTTGACGTGTTGATTTTAGTTTTATGCCCATGGGTTAATTGTCCTTTGTCCTGGATTATTTAATATGTCCGTCTGGTTTTTGTCCATAACAGTCCATCAGTCATAAATATAAAGTGCGAGTATCCTCGTCAAATTATCCTTATACCCGAAGTCAAATATTCCAACTAATTGGGGACTTAAACTGTAACAAGATTTTAATACTTTGTTTAATAATTACACCAGGTTATCGACTGCGTGTAACCCAAGGTTTTAATACTTTGTTATCAATTATGCCAAGTGACCTTGTACATAAATTGACCCCTGTTTTAATAATTCTAGTGACTATTAATCCATTCCCGTGTCCGGTTAAATGAACGATTATTCGTACATATATATATCCCGCCCATCGTGTCCGATCGAGTGTATATGGTTATTTATAGGGACGTCCAATTGTAAATCTTTATATTAAAATTAACAAACTATCATTTAGTTAAACAAATATAAAGCCCATTAATAGCCCATAGTCTAATTTTCACAAGTGTCGTTTTTTTGTCCAAACCCCAATTATGGTACAAAGCCCAATTACCCAATTTTAGTATTTTTAGCCCAACATCATGATTACTTCGTTTTAAATAAGCATAATAATAACTTAGCTACGAGACATTAAATTAAAAAGGTTGAACATAACTTACAATGATTAAAAATAGCGTAGCGTTACACGGATAGAATTTCGACTTACACCCTTACAACATTCGCTAACATACCCTTATTATTAGGATTTAAAATTAAAATTATAATTAAAATATATATATATATATATATATATATATATATATATATATATATATATATATATATATATATATATATATACGTTTACATATAGATAGAGAGATTGATGGATGGATATTTAAAACGGATCAAATGCGTTGGCTTTTATAGGCAGTTTCAGAATTTGGGGCTCCGCGAGTCGCGGCCCCTTTGCTCTTAGAACTCCGCGAGTCGCGGAGAGATCGGATCCAGCTCACACCTTTTGGATCTTTGTTTGCCGACATAATATATATATATAAATATAAATTATAAATAATTAATATAATTATTTATATATTATATTATATCCTTGTGCATAGTAGACTTGTAATTTTTGGTCCGTTGCGTCGCGCGTTGAGAGTTGACTCAGGTCCCGGTTCCGGATTTTCGAACGTCCTTGCGTACAATTTAATATCTTGTACTTTGCGTTTTGAATCTTGTACTCTTGTAATTTCGAGACGTTTCTTATCAATAATTGGAACCTCTTTGATTGTATTTTGTACTTTTGAGCTTTTTGGACCTTTCCGTCTTCAATTTGTCGAATCTGCCTTTTGTCTTCACCTTTTAATATTTAAACGAATATCACTTGTAAATAGAACAATTTTCAACTAAAAGCTTGTCTTTCTTGAGGGATAATGCTATGAAATATATGTTCGTTTTTAGCATTATCAAATATTCCCATACTTGAGCGTTGCTTATCCTCAAGCAATATAGTCTTGAAATACTAGAATCACTTCTTTATTCTTCACACTTTGTACATCAGTGATTTCTTTACGGCGGTATAAACAATGGTAGTAACGATGTGGCTTACAGTCCCACATGACTATAAAATTTTGATCCTTTAAGGAAATTGGATCTTTATGAAAACATTTGATCTTTTGAAAATTCATGCTAGATTTTACCCTAGACAAGTTTTCTGATTTGATCCACCATCGGTGTTGCAAAATATATTTGTGGATCAATATTTTGGCTAAAACTTTTAGGCTCGTGTAATCCACTGCTATCCCTGTATCGGAAAGCACACATCCAGTTTACTTGTTCCGTATATTACCTTTCGGTAAACTACCGTCCGGTTGTAAAGGAAAGCGATGAACAAGAAACTGTTAAGGCAATGTCCCTTGACATGCTTTTAATTATGGTCTATAACGTGTCGGACGCAATTACTATCCTTGGTAGGAGCAATAGTAAAGCTCACCCTTATAATTTTTTGGTCTAGCACAAGGTCCTGTCTTTGACCATGCTATGCAACCACCGTTCTTACGGTTGACACCCGATTTGGTTCAGGTGAATTCCTAGGATTTTACATTCAAAGGTAATGAACGCATTGAAAATGGATTTTCATAAAACAAATCGGTTTTAATTTTTGATCAAAATATTTTCTCGTTCAAGCTCGAGTTTAGATATCATTGAATTCCATGAGTTTGAATTCTCAATCTTTAAGGTCAATCTCAAGGATTGAGTAATATCAGTCTTAAAAGCTGATTTTTAATCTTTAAGGAGATTATCCTTTCTGGGAGTCTGATTCATTAGTCTTATCCAGCTAATTTGCACGGCGTCCTCCCCATTTTACAAGACAGATCCTCTCATGGTTAGGATAAGTCTGACCACTTGGCGACCCTATTTGATGCTGAGGTCCGTGGATTTCCTGCTGATTTTAGTGATGACTTTTCTAGGTTTTTCGTCAACCTACAGCTGGTCTGGACGACAACTTCTTGACCTAAATCAAGAAGCGCATTTCTTTTTCGGAAGACTTTACTTCCTTTTAATGATGGAATTGATTCATCGTGTAGATCCATCTTTCTTACAGTAAATTGGGTAAAACTCTTTAGTTTAGTCCAAAGCAAAAGTATCTTCAATTATTTGTTACAGAAATATGTGATATTTGTTTAAGATAACTTGGTAATTTTTTCCACACTTGGCTTTTATTTTCCTTTTTATTGTCCTCTATTCCATTTTAAATGAATTCTAACATTTTAGTTTGTTTCTCAATTTATGTCCTTTCCGAAGTAACAATAATTTCGGTGTTAACACCTAGTTTTATCGTTCATAAATATGTATAAACATGATTTTGAATTCATTTAATTGAAAATTTTGAAAAATTTTACTAGAATTGGGTAGTCAGTATATAAGAATAGGGCTGTTCTTTATTATCAGAGAGCACTAGATTCTAATACAACTACTGCGTTACTAGTATTTTTAGTGGTAACCAAGTGTTTAAATAAAAAAATTTTTAAAATCCGAAAGAATTTAACCCCTTCCCACACTTAAGATCCTGCAATGCCCTCATTTGCAAGAGATCAGTAACAATTTAAATTATTGAGGGTGATTAGCGTAGAAAAATGATTAAATTTTACCAAAGTTTCCAAACATATTGTTGTTTGTGTTGAATGATAAATGGTGCACATCATTTGTTCATTCCGTCTTGTTGTTATTTCACATATATTTTGCATCTTGTCGTCAAAATTAGTTGCTTTTGCTGAACTTAATGCCAGTCTTTGAAAATGCATTGTTTTACCCTGTTGTGTACATAAGATAAACTGCAAACATATATACATATTTTTGAAGTTTGGTATATTACCCCACATTCAAAAATTATTAAAGTCTAATAATAAAAGTTAGAAAATTATAAAAACTATTACAATATCAACATAAGTGTTAAATGTAGTAACATTACAAAAATAAAATAAATAAAACTAAATAAACTAGGGTTGATACTGATACCAGTAGGGGTTCCATGCATAACCGTATGTGTTATAGAATGCTTCAGCTGGGTTATAAGTAGGATACGGTGGTTGAATCTCTATAGACCAGGGAGGAAATACGGGCTTTGGAGTAGGAATATAGTTTCTACCTAAATGTTGGCAATGAGCTATGATGTGATTTTGATGAACTTGCCAATCTTCAAATGCTCGATGTCTAGCATTTTCATACTCTTGTGAAGCTATAAACCTTTGCATTTCTGTCATTTCATTTCCCCCTCCCACATTACCTGGCTATTGATTTCTTTCAACCTGTGGATGTCTTCCATTATATGGTACTGCGGAGTTATTTCGCCTCTTTAAAACCTTAGCACCATGATATACATTTAAACCAATTGTATCGTGGGGTTCTGGTTCTTCGATTAATAATCCCCCCGACTTATATCCACATCGAGATACTCAGCAATTAATGTAATAAATATACCACCTCCTATTATACTGTGCGGTCTCATCCCCCTAACCATAGCCGATAAATAATAACCCACACAATAAGGTATACTTACAGCGCTTTGTGGGTCTCGAATACACATGTGGTAAAATAAATCTTGCTCATTTACCTTTTCCTTATTTTTACCTCGCTGTGTAATTGAGTTCGCTAGAAACCTGTGAATTACTCTTAACTCAGCTCTATCTATATCCGTATAAGAGTAATTTCTCCCTTTAAATCGGTGATGGCTAGTCATTTGACTCCATACACCATGCGTATCAAAATTTTCATCAATCTTCCTACCATTTAATATCAACCCTTGACAATCGGCAGATGCTAGCTCCTCAGGCGTATATATACGTAAGGCCTGAGCCATGTCTAGTAGAGACATGTGGCGCATCGAACCTCCTAACAAAAATCTAATAAAAGTTCGATCGGTTAAAGTAGCTACCCGATCATTTATTTCTATACTACACAATAATTCTTCACACCATACTTTATATACAGGTCTACGCATGTTGAATAAACGTACCCAATCACTAAAAGTAGAATTACCATACCTTTGAGTAAGTAATTCCCTGATTGGCTCGGCCAATTCCACTACCTCTAATGGTTCCCATTCTATTACCCTAGGTACTTCAATAGCTTTAGAATGAAGAGTGTGCAAGCCCCTTTGGTATTTTGGATAATCTATCCAACGTCTGTCTAATCTCAAGTTCGGGTGCAAATCTTCCACGTGCATATCTGAAAATTTCATAACTGGATGAGGTATATCTTGTTTGTAATAGTTATCAACATCCTGTTGTTCCGCATTCTCAGGAGGAGCAATGCGAGCTTGGGATGAAGATTCACCCCTTTCAGTCTGCAAAACACATCAAACACAATTTTTGTGCATCCAAATATGCATTAGTATCAGCAAAATCATCAATCAAAATAATTACAATGACATGTTCAATTTATATCAAACTTATGCTCATTTTCATATTTTTATCAAATATACACTTTTTCAAATAAGCATATACGAAAATGTTCGCCAAGTTCATAAGCATTCAACTCAAATAACATGTCAAAATAATCATTATTAGCAATTAAACAAGTTTCAAATGGCATTATCTTTCAAAAATCAAGTTCATGAATTTTAGACTTGAAAAAGTCCACTTTAATTCTCAAAAATCATGTTTAGGCTCAAAGTTTGGATCATTTAACTACCTAAACATGTTACACTACTTAATTTAGCAATAATTCATGACAAAAATCGGCCATAACCTATTTATATCAAAAAGCCCCAAATTGCTCAAGAACACAAACCCTAGATTACTCAAAATTTGAAGTTTAAGGCTTCTAATCATGTTAAATAGCATCAATCTAGGTTATACAAGCATAATACATAAACAATTTAAGTATAATTACACTAAAAAGCATCAAAATCGAATTGGGTATAAATTTGTTCAAGAACACTAATTTTCGGATTAAATGGGTGTTTTGATGAAGAAATTACCGTTTTCCTTGAGTAATTCCTTGATAGCATCCTTCTCAACATGATTTTGTGAAAGATTTGATGAAAAATGGTGAAAAAAATTCGGATTTGTGTGTTTTTGGGTTTATTTTCGCAGTATTTTAGGTATGGTTGTGTGCAAACTCCACGAGTCGCGCTGTCCTTTTTTTTTATTATAAAAACCTTAACTTATAAAACAATTAATTAATTAATTTTAAAATTTTGTTTCCCTTGTTATTTAGAACGAGGTCGTTTCGGAACGATGTCCTAGTCCGTCCCTCGACAAAATTTTAAAATTTGTCAATTTAAAGCGCGGTTTTAAAAGCAAAGATTTTTGGGTTTTTTTTATGTTTTTGGCATACTTTAATTTAATAAGATTAAAAATAATGATAATAAAAGTTCTCGTCCCTCCCTCGGGTAAAGCAATTTCGGTTCAACGACCTAGTCTTCAACTTACGATGAATTTTTAAAAATCATATTTTTAACTTAGCAAAATAAAGTAAATTTTTGTTTTTAAATTCATACCAAACTTAAATTTAAAATGCATAAAATTAAAAATTCATATTAAAAATTCACACCAAACTTAAATTATATTTTTGTTTTTATACATACAAACTTATATTAAAAATATTAATTTTTCAAATATTTACAATTTTAAATAAGTTTACAATATTAAATTAATATTTATATATTAATTTAAAAAAAAACATGGTAAAAATAAAATTAAAAATCTTTTTGGCTTTTATCCCACTTTAATCAATCAAATATTATCAAAAATATACGCCCCTCTTTTCGGTAAAGTAATTTCGGTTTCATAATCTAATTTAACTCATGACGAATTTTTGAAATATTTTGGGTTGATTGATTAAAGATATTTATACCTTAAGAATAAACGTTAAATTTCGCAGTGATGTAATAAATTTTTTGTATGATATCAACAATTTCGGTCGCAAGACCTAATTTTATTAAATACCAATTTAACACTTTATAGTGAACAAATTAGCGTTTATTATCAAAAGGTTAAAAATAAAAATAAAAATAAAAAAAAACTATACAAACTTACCTGTGAGATAGTATTCTTAGTGATATGCTCTAACCCACTCATAAGATAGTCGGACTAATTGATTTTCCATGGCTACATAGGCGTAACCTCGAGCATTCAGTGTTTTTTCTTCTAAACATATGAACGGTCCATCTCTACATAAAGTAACAAATTCGGTGTTTGAATAGGTTTGATTATTTGAACATTTACCTTCGTGTGACCATTTTCCGCATTTGTGACATTTTTCAAGGTGTCGTGCTCTTCTTTTCGCTGCGGATTTTGATTTTCCTTTACCAAATTGTAACTTATTATTTTCGCATCTGGATTCTTTTCTTACTCCGTCCAATTTTTCTCTGATTACTGATACTATTTCACTTGGAAGTGTGTCATTATTACGTTTAGTGATCAAAGCGTGTAGCATTAGACCATGGTTCAGTTCACAGGAAGTCTTCATTTCATAAAAACCTAAAAAAATAAAAATTCAGAATGGGGGAAGAAGACTAGTTCTTTAGGGTCTGCTAGGGAAAGACCATTCGGGTTCCATTTTCGAGAACTACACGAAAACAGAAAATCTAACTCTAACAGAAATATATATTATCCTTTAAAGACTTGATTCTCCCCACACTTAGTTAGCTGTGGTATCGAAATTGTGATTAACTTCGTTGTCGACTTCCATCGGACTATCTATGTAATGTTTAACTCTGTGACCATTAACCTTAAATTCAATCCCATTTGAATTTATTAATTCTACTGTTCCGTATGGGAAAACTCTTTTGACTATGAATGGTCCAGACCATCTTGATTTCAATTTTCCAGGAAATAGCTTGAATCGTGAATTGAAAAGAAGAACTCTGTCTCCTTCTTTAAATTCTTTTGAACTTCTGATTCTTTTATCATGCCATTTCTTCGTTCTTTCCTTATAGATTAACGAATTTTTGTATGCTTCATGTCTTAATTCTTCTAATTCGTTTAATTGACTTAATCGTAGACGTCCAGCTTCATGTAAATCAAGATTACATGTCTTCAAAGCCCAAAATGCTTTGTGTTCAATTTCTACTGGAAGATGGCATACTTTTCCATAAACGAGTTTAAAAGGTGTGGTTCCAATTGGAGTTTGTAGGCTGTTCTAAAAGCCCAGAGTGCATCCTCCAACTTAATGGACCATTCCTTCGGATTTGATCCTACGGTTTTCTCTAGAATACGTTTTAAAGCTCGGTTGGTATTTTCAACTTGTCCACTTGTTTGTGGATGATATGCGGTGGAGATTTTATGAGTTACTCCATATCTTTTAAGAACTTTCTCAAGTTGATTATTACAGAAATGAGTTCCCCGATCACTTATTAAAGCTTTCGGTGTTCCAAACCTTGCAAAAAGATGTTTTAAGAAGTTGACTACAACTCGTGCATCGTTAGTTGGGAGAGCTTGTGCTTCCGCCCATTTAGATACATAATCAATGGCAACGAGAATGTAGAGATTATTATGAGATTTTGGAAATGGACCCATAAAGTCAATACCCCAAATGTCAAATACTTCACATACTTGAATGACATTTTGTGGCATTTCATCACGTTGACTTATTTTTCCGACCCTTTAACATGCATCATAGGATTTGAAAAAAAGATGTGCGTCTTTGTAAATTGTAGGCCAATAGAATCCAGTATCATAAACTTTTCTTGCTGTTAGTTGAGGCCCATAATGCCCTCCTGTTGGTCATGTGTGACAGTGGTTTAAGATTTTACTAGCTTCATCTCCGAATACACATCGGTGTATTATTTCATCGGGACAACTTTTAAACAAATGTGGATCTTCCCAGAAATAGTGTTTTATATCACTGAAGAATTTCTTTCTTTTTTGGTACGATAATCATTTTTCAAGGAATCTACATACTAAGTAGTTTGCATAGTCTGCAAACCATGGAATTTCAATATAATCTATCTTCAATAGATATTCATCAGGAAAGTTGTCTTGTATGGCCGATTCATTTAGAACTTCTAATTCGGGATTTTCAAGACGAGAAAGATGATCAGCGGCAAGATTTTCTGCTCCTCTTTTATCTCGGATTTCAATATCGAATTCTTGTAAGAGTAAGATCCAACGGATTAATCGTGGTTTAGCATCTTGTTTCAAAAATAGGTATCTAAGAGCAGAATGGTCAGTATAGACCACCGTTTTAGCTAGAACGAGTTATGAACGAAATTTGTCAAAAGCAAAGACAATAGCAAGGAGTTATTTTTCAGTAGTTGTGTAATTTATTTGTGCTCCTTGTAACGTCTTACTAGCATAATATATAGGTTGAAATCGTTTTTCAATCCTTTGTCCTAAAACGGCTCCCATTGCAAAATCACTTGCATCGCATATAAGTTCAAACGGTAGATTCCAATTTGGTGTTATCATGATTGGCGCATTAGTGAGTTTCTCTTTAAGAATATTAAAAGATTTGATACATTTAAGAATATTAAAAGATTTGATACATTCATCTGAAAAGATGAATGGAGCATCCTTTTCTAGGAGTTTATTCATAGGAGTGGCAATTTTAGAAAAATCTTTTATGAAACGTCGGTAAAAACCGGCATGCCCTAGAAAACTCCTAACTCCTCTAACATTGGTGGGATGTGGAAGTTTAGCAATTACATCTACTTTAGCTCTATCCACTTCAATTCCTTCTTTTGAAATTTTATGACCAAGAACGATGCCTTCTTTAACCATGAAATGACATTTCTCACAATTAAGTACTAGATTTGATTGTTCGCATCTAATAAGCATTCGTTCAAGATTAACTAAACATAATTCAAATGTATCACCGAAGACTGAAAAGTCATCCAGGAAAACTTCCATGCATTCTTCTATCATGTCGTGAAAAATCGCTATCATGCACCTTTGAAAGGTTGCAGGGGCGTTGCAAAGTCCAAATGGCATGCGTTTGTAAGCAAAAGTACCATAAGGGCACGTGAATGTGGTTTTCTCTTGATCTTCGGGTGCTATTGGAATTTGAAAATATCCGAAAAATCCATCAAGAAAACAATAGTAACTGTTTTCGGCTAATCTTTCCAACATTTGGTCAATAAAAGGTAAGGGAAAATGATCTTTTCTAGTGGCGTCATTTAATTTTCTATAATCAATACATACACACCATCCTGTTACAGTCCTAGTAGGAATAAGCTCATTTTTCTCATTTGTAATGACAGTCATGCCACCCTTCTTAGGCACGCATTGAACTGGGCTTACCCATGGACTATCAGAGATTGGATAAATTAAACCTGCATCAAGCAGTTTAATAATTTCTTTCTTAACAACATCTTGCATATTAGGATTTCGTCTTCGTTGGCGTTGCACATACGTTTTATGACCTTCTTCCATAAGGATTTTATGTGTGCAATACGAAGGACTTATTCCTTTAATATCATGAATTTTCCATGCAATGGCTGGTTTATGAGTTTTTAGCACAGAAATAAGTTGAGATTTTTCATTTTCAGTAAGAGAAGATGATATTATTACAGGTAATTCAGATTCACCATGTAAATAAGCGTATTCCAAATGGTTTGGAAGTGGATTTAACTCTAATGTTGGTGGTTCTTCTATCAATGATTTATATCGATATCTGTCTTCTTCTTTTAGCATTTGAATTTCTTCTGTTGTTGGTTCATATCCATTAGCCATTAGTGTAGCTAATATTTCAGCTTCATCAATTGGTTTAGTTCCTTCTCGTAAAGAACATTCTCCTGTTCCTTGTAATTCTGGAAATTCTTCTAACAATTCTGCATGTGATTGTATAGTTTGAATATAATAACATGTATCATCTGCAGATTGCGATTGTTGCATAGCTCTATCAACTGAAAAGGTAACACTCTCGTCCTCTATACTTAGGGTCAGTTTCTTACCAAACACGTCTATCATTGCTTTAGCCGTGTTTAAGAATGGTCTTCCTAATATGAGAGGAACTTGAGAATCTTCTTCCATGTCTAGAACAACAAAATCTACTGGAAATACTAAAGTACCAACTTTAACTAGCATGTTCTCCATTCTCCCTCTAGGATATTTTATTGATCGATCGGCTAGTTGTATGCTTATTCTTGTTGGTTTCAATTCTCCAAGGTCTAGTTTAGTGTATAGTGAATACGGCATTAGATTTATACTAGCACCTAAGTCTGCCAATGCTTCTATTGAACTAAGACTACCCAGAAAACATGAAATTGTAAAACTTCCTGGATCAGATAGTTTTTCTGGTATCTTATTCAACAGCACTGCTGAACAATTAGCATTCATAGTAACAGCCGAGAGTTCTTTCATTTTCTTTCTATTTGAGATTAGATCTTTCAGAAATTTAGCATATCTAGGCATTCCTGAAATTACATCAATGAAAGGAAGATTGACATTTATTTGTTTAAACATATCCAAGAATTTGGATTGCTCGGCTTCAAGTTTCTCTTTTTTCATTTTACTCGGGTAAGGAAGTGGTGGTTGGTATGGTTTAACATAAGGTTAAGCCTTAACTGTGTTATCTTCATTAACCTTTTCAACTACCGGATCTTTTTCCTTATCTTGCTCAGGTTGTGGTTCTTGTGGATTAGGAATAGCTTCATCAGAAATTACAGGTATTTCAGGTGGTTTAAGTGTTGTACCACTTCTTGTGGTAATGGCTTTAGCTGTTTCATTCCGGGGGTTAGCATTTGTATCACTAGGTAAACTTCCCGGTTTTCTTTCACCTATTAACCTTGCTAGGTTACTTACTTCTTGTTCCAAATTTTGAATAGAAGCTTGTTGATTTCTAAATGCTTGAGCATTTTGTTCATTAGTTTGTTTCTGAGATGTGAAAAACTGCGTTTGAGTTTCAACTAGCTTCGTCATCATATCTTCTAAATTCGGCTTTTTATCATCGGTTTGTGATGGTTTGTTTTGAAAATTAGGTCTTTGCTGATTGTAAGTATTATTGGATACTTGTTGATTACTAGGACCTTGTTGGTTGTTGTATGGAACATTTCGATTATAATTCTGGTTTTGATTGTAGATTGGTCTTGGCGGTTGATAATGAAATGTCCCGTTCTTATTGATTAAAAACGTTCCATATTAATTGATTTCGTTGCGAGGTTTTGACCTCTATATGAGACGTTTTTCAAAGACTGCATTCATTTTTAAAACAAACCATAACCTTTATTTCATAAATAAAGGTTTAAAAAGCTTTACGTAGATTATCAAATAATGATAATCTAAAATATCCTGTTTACACACGACCATTACATAATGGTTTACAATACAAATATGTTACATCGAAATCAGTTTCTTGAATGCAGTTTTTACACAATATCATTCAAACATGGACTCCAAATCTTGTCCTTATTTTAGTATGCAACAGCGGAAGCTCTTAGTATTCACCTGAGAATAAACATGCTTTAAACGTCAACAAAAATATTGGTGAGTTATAGGTTTAACCTATATATATCAAATCGTAACAATAGACCACAAGATTTCATATTTCAATACACATCCCATACATAGAGATAAAAATCATTCATATGGTGAACACCTGGTAACCGACATTAACAAGATGCATATATAAGAATATCCCCATCATTCCGGGACACCCTTTGGATATGATATAAATTTCGAAGTACTAAAGCATCCGGTACTTTGGATTGGGTTTGTTAGGCCCAATAGATCTATCTTTAGGATTCGCGTCAATTAGGGTGTCTGTTCCCTAATTCTTAGATTACCAGACTTAATAAAAAGGGGCATATTCGATTTCGATAATTCAACCATAGAATGTAGTTTCACATACTTGTGTCTATTTTGTAAATCATTTATAAAACCTGCATGTATTCTCATCCCAAAAATATTAGATTTTAAAAGTGGGACTATAACTCACTTTCACAGATTTTTACTTCGTCGGGAAGTAAGACTTGGCCACTGGTTGATTCACGAACCTATAACAATATATACATATATATCAAAGTATGTTCAAAATATATTTACAACACTTTTAATATATTTTGATGTTTTAAGTTTATTAAGTCAGCTGTCCTCGTTAGTAACCTACAACTAGTTGTCCACAGTTAGATGTACAGAAATAAATCGATAAATATTATCTTGAATCAATCCACGACCCAGTGTATACGTATCTCAGTATTGATCACAACTCAAACTATATATATTTTAGAATCAACCTCAACCCTGTATAGCTAACTCCAACATTCACATATAGAGTGTCTATGGTTGTTCCAAAATATATATAGATGTGTCGACATGATAGGTCGAAACATTGTATACGTGTCTATGGTATCTCAAGATTACATAATATACAATACAGGTTGATTAAGTTATGGTTGGAATAGATTTGTTACCAATTTTCACGTAGCTAAAATGAGAAAAATTATCCAATCTTGTTTTTCCCAGAACTTCTTCATTTTAAATCCATTTTGAGTGAATCAAATTGCTATGGTTTCATATTGAACTCTATTTTACGAATCTAAATAGAAAAAGTATAGGTTTATAGTCAGAAAAATAAGTTACAAGTTGTTTTTGTAAAGGTAGTCATTTCAGTCGAAAGAACGACGTCTAGATGACCATTTTAGAAAACATACTTCCACTTTGAGTTTAACCATAATTTTTGGATATAGTTTCATGTTCATAATAAAAATCATTTTCTCATAATAACAACTTTTAAATCAAAGTTTATCATAGTTTTTAATTAACTAACCCAAAACAGCCCGCGGTGTTACTACGAAGGCGTAAATTCGGTTTTACGGTGTTTTTCGTGTTTCCAGGTTTTAAATAATTAAGTTAGCATATCATATAGATATAGAACATGTGTTTAGTTGATTTTAAAAGTCAAGTTAGAAGGATTAACTTTTATTTGCGAACAAGTTTAGAATTAACTAAACTATGTTCTAGTGATTACAAGTATAAACCTTCGAATAAGATAGCTTTATATGTATGAATTGAATGATGTTATGAACATCATTACTACATCAAGTTCCTTGGATAAACCTACTGGAAATTAGAAAAATAGATCTAGCTTCAAAGGATCCTTGGATGGCTTGAAAGTTCTTGAAGCAGAATCATGACACGAAAACAATTTCAAGTAAGATTTCCACTCGAAATAAGATTGTTATAGTTATAGAAATTGAATTAAAGTTTGAATATGATTATTACCTTGTATTAGAAAGATAACCTACTGTAAGTAACAAAGGTTTATTGATCTTGGATGATTACTTGGAATGGATTTAGAAAACTTGGAAGTAAACTTGCAATCTTGGAAGTATTCTTGATTTTATGAAACTAGAACTTTTAGAATTTATGAAGAACACTTAGAACTTGAAGATAGAACTTGAGAGAGATCAATTAGATGAAGAAAATTGAAGAATGAAAGTGTTTGTAGGTGTTTTTGGTCGTTGGTGTATGGATTAGATATAAAGGATATGTAATTTTGTTTTCATGTAAATAAGTCATGAATGATTACTCATATTTTTGTAATTTTATGAGATATTTCATGCTAGTTGCCAAATGATGGTTCCCACATGTGTTAGGTGACTCACATGGGCTGCTAAGAGCTGATCATTGGAGTGTATATACCAATAGTACATACATCTAAAAGCTGTGTATTGTACGAGTACGAATACGGGTGCATACGAGTAGAATTGTTGATGAAACTGAACGAGGATGTAATTGTAAGCATTTTTGTTAAGTAGAAGTATTTTGATAAGTGTATTGAAGTCTTTCAAAAGTGTGTGAATACATATTAAAACACTACATGTATATACATTTTAACTGAGTCGTTAAGTCATCGTTAGTCGTTACATGTAAATGTTGTTTTGAAACCTTTAGGTTAACGATCTTGTTGAATGTTGTTAACCCATTATTTATTATAACAAATGAGATGTTAAATTTTTATATTATCATGATATTATGATATATAATATATCTTAGTATGATATATATACAGTTAAATGTCGTTACAACGATAATCGTTACATATATGTCTCGTTTCGAAATCATTAAGTTAGTAGTCTTATTTTTACATATGTATTTCATTGTTAATACACTTAATAATATATTTAATTATCATTTAACATAATTAACCAAGTGTATCAATATCTTTATATGATTCATATGTACCTAGTAAGACGTTGTTATAACGATAATCGTTATATACATCGTTTTCGAGTTTCTTAAATTAATAGTCTCATTTTTATGTATATAACTCATTGTTAAAATACCTAATGAGATACATACTTATAATAAAATCATGCTAACTATATATATAACCATATATATGTCATCGTATAGTTTTTACAAGTTTTAACGTTCGTGAATCACCGGTCAACTTAGGTGGTCAATTGTCTATATGAAACCTATTTCAATTAATCAAGTCTTAACAAGTTTGATTTCTTAACATGTTGGAAACACTTAATCATGTAAATAACAATTTCATTTAATATATATATAAACATGGAAAAGTTCGGGTCACTACAGTACCTACCAGTTAAATAAATTTCGTCCCGAAATTTTAAGCAGTTGGAGGTGTTGACGTATCTTCTGGAAATAAATGCGGGTATTTCTTCTTCATATGATCTTCACGCTCCCAGATGAACTCGGGTCCTCTACGAGCATTCCATCGAACCTTAACAATTGGTATCTTGTTTTGTTTAAGTCTCTTAACCTCACGATCCATTATTTCGACGGGTTCTTCAATGAATTGAAGTTTTTCATTGATTTGGATTTCGTCCAACAGAAAAGTGAGATCTTCTTTAGCAAAACATTTCTTCAAATTTGAGATGTGGAAAGTGTTATGTACAGCCGCGAGTTGTTGAGGTAGCTCCAGTTGGTAAGCTACTGGTCCGACACGATCTATAATCTTGAATAGTCCAATGTACCTTGGATTTAGTTTTCCCCGTTTACCAAATCGAACAACGCCTTTCCAAGGTGAAACCTTAAGCATGACCATTTCTCCAATTTCAAACTCTATATCTTTTCTTTTACTGTCCGCGTAGCTCTTTTGTCGACTCTGGGCGGTTTTCAATATTTGTTGAATTTGGATGATTTTCTCGGTAGTTTCTTGTATTATCTCCGGACCCGTAATCTGTCTATCCCCCACTTCACTCCAACAAATCGGAGACCTGCACTTTCTACCATAAAGTGCTTCAAACGGCGCCATCTCAATGCTTGAATGGTAGCTGTTGTTGTAGGAAAATTCTGCTAACGGTAGATGTCGATCCCAACTGTTTCCGAAATTAATAACACAAGCTCGTAGCATGTCTTCAAGCGTTTGTATCGTCCTTTCGCTCTGCCCATCAGTTTGTGGATGATAGGCAGTACTCATGTCTAGACGAGTTCCCAATGCTTGCTGCAATGTCTGCCAGAATCTTGAAATAAATCTGCCATCCCTATCAGAGATAATAGAGATTGGTATTCCATGTCTGGAGACGACTTCCTTCAAATACAGTCGTGCTAACTTCTCCATCTTGTCATCTTCTCTTATTGGCAGGAAGTGTGCTGACTTGGTGAGACGGTCAACTATTACCCAAATTGTATCATAACCACTTGCAGTCCTTGGCAATTTAGTAATGAAATCCATGGTAATGTTTTCCCATTTCCATTCTGGGATTTCAGGTTGTTGTAGTAGACCTGATGGTTTCTGATGTTCAGCTTTGACCTTAGAACACGTCAAACATTCTCCTACATATTTAGCAATATCGGCTTTCATACCTGGCCACCAAAAATGTTTCTTAAGATCCTTGTACATCTTCCCCGTTCCAGGATGTATTGAGTATCTGGTTTTATGAGCTTCTCTAAGTACCATTTCTCTCATATCTCCAAATTTTGCTACCCAAATTCTTTCAGCCCTATACCGGGTTCCGTCTTCCCGAATATTAAGATGCTTCTCCGATTCTTTGGGTATTTCATCCTTTAAATTTCCCTCTTTTAAACTCCTTGTTGCGCCTCCTTTATTTGAGTAGTAAGGTTAGTGTGAATCATTATATTCATAGATTTTACTCGAATGGGTTCTCTGTCCTTTCTACTCAAAGCGTCGGCTACCACATTTGCCTTCCCCGGGTGATAACGAATCTCAAAGTCGTAATCATTCAACAATTCAATCCACCTACGCTGCCTCATATTCAGTTGTTTCTGATTAAATATGTGTTGAAGACTTTTGTGGTCGGTATATATAATACTTTTGACCCTATATAAGTAGTGCCTCCAAGTCTTTAATGCAAAAACAATCGCGCCTAATTCCAAATCACGCGTCGTATAATTTTGTTCGTGAATGTTCAATTGTCTAGATGTCATAACCCGTCCTTAACCATAAGAACGAGTTAGATAACGTATGATTTCATTGCGAGGTATTGACCTCTATATGCGACATTTTTAAAAGAACAACTGCATTTATTTTACATTACAAACCATAACTCTTATTTTAATACAAGCTTTAGACAATAAAAAGATGATTATCGTTTAGCGATAATCTTAGACTTACAAACTTTACATGTGATGATAACAATACGATTTCTAGCATATTTTACATTACAAATCCTCCGATATGCAGTTTTATTTTTGACACAAATATGCATACTCAAGATCTTGTTTAAATTCAACATGTTGCAGCGGAAGCTTTTAGTTATCACCTGAGAATAGACATGTTTAAAACGTCAACATAAAGTTGGTGAGATATAGGTTTAATGCCGACAGCAATATAAATATATAGACCACAAGATTTCATATATAAACATTTTAATAAAAATATTCTAAGTGGTTGAGCACTTGATAACCATACTTAACATTTAATCACGTCGCATATTCCCTTTATTATGAAATCTTACTACACCGTACCAAGTGTAGTCACGAAACGAAGTACTGTGCAACCGTTGAATACTGGTCGTCCAGTCCGGTTGGGGTTGTCAGGCCCGATAGATCTATCAACAGGATTCGCGTTTACAATACCGCTGTAAATAATAGTTACCAAGCTACAGGGAAGTATGCCAGTGGTACAACTCAACGTAGAATATATTTTTCAGTTACTTGTGTCCATATCGTAAAACATAAAATACATGTATTCTCATCCCGAAATATTTAGAGTTTAAAAGTGGGACTATATACTCACTTTTGCCTTGAAGATATATATTTTGACTTGGTCTCCGGTTGATATCACGAACCTATCCATATATAGTTTATCAATATATTTCCATTTTAAACAATCGTCACATATATATACTTATTATACTTTTAATAGTTTTAATAATTTCTTAGTCCGTAGTTAGCAGTCCGATGTTAGTAATTCAATTTTAATGGTTCATATTTAGGTGTTTAATAAATAAAACCCCCATCGAAATAAATAAAACCCCCATCGTATATGTATTGGTCGAGATTAATCTTGACCCACGGTACCGGTGTTGTCAAATGACGTGTTGCGTACATAAAGTACCGGTGTTGTCAAATGACGTGTTGCGTACAATCATGGGATCTTATGATTAATCTTCTCGTATTGTTTACGGGTGATCCTGAACCATATAAAATTAAATTATGAGTACATATATATAAAATATCATGTTATTTTAAAAAGATGTGATTTATTTAATTTTCTCCAATTATTTTCGTAGCTAAACTAGTCTTGAATATCCGATTTTGTTTTGGTCGTAGTTTCTTCGTTACAACTCCGTTTTCGTTGATTCAAATTGCCATCTCCTTGGATCGAGTCCCTCTTTAAGATTATGAACTGTAAATACCTTAGTTTGTATTCGAAATTACAGGTCATAGGTGAAACTTTGGTGAAACTTATGAAGTTAATCATTTTTGTTACAAAAATATCATTTAATGACCATTTTTCTAAAAATACTTATACTTTGAATTAAATTATGAAATTTTTATGTGTTATCATATTCATAGTAAAAATCATTTTTCCAGAAAATAAACCTCCAATTCAAAGTTTAAGATGGTTTTTAATTATCCAACCCAAAACAGCCCCCGGTTACACTCCGACGTCGTAAAAACAGTTTTTAAGGTAATCTTTGAAAAACCAAGTTATACCTTGTTAAATTAGCATATATTTATGATATATTACAGGTCTTGAAGTATTTTAAAAGTTAAGTTAGAAGGATCTATTTAGTTTGCAAACAAGTTTGAAAACATTCAAACTATGTTCTTGTTGTTAAAATTTTATACCACAAAATAAGATAGCTATATATATATGAATCGAATAAGGTTATGAACAAAGTTACTACCTCAAGTTACTTGGACAAGATTGCTGTAAAAGAGGAGTAAGAACCTAGAACCAAAAGGGTGATGGAATTGGATGAAAGATTGGAAGTAAGTTTGTGTTCTTGGAAGGATTCTTGAAGTGTTTTTGTAAGGGTTTTCTTATGGTGATTAAAGCTTGTTTCTATGGCTAGATCTTCAAGGTTTCTTGCTGAATGATTATGGAGTTCTTAGAACTTGTAAGTAGGTGAATTAGAGAGTGGTTTAAGAATAAGAATGGTGAGCTAAAAATGGTTTGGTGTTGGTCCTTAAAAACGTGACAAAGGGGGGAGCAAGGACAAAATTTTTAAGCTTGTAATCTTGTGTATTTGTCAAACAATCATACAAAAGTAATTACCTCTACCTTAGGGCAGTAACAAGGGATATTTAGGTGGTGATTTGATGTGTATATACCAATAGTAAATACGTATATAAGCTAGATATGATACGAGTACATATACTCTAGATATACGTATAGAAATTTTGTGAAAAATGGAATGAGAATTCAAATATAGCTATCTTTTGTGAATACACTTATATGGTTTTATGTATTTAAATCCTTAAAAAGTGATTAAATACATTACTTATACGATATATGTATAAACATTATAGGTCATAAGTATTTATGTCAAATAACGTTACGTATGGTTATCGTTTTGAAAACTTAAGTTAGTAGTTTCAAAATATACTTATAACTTATTGTTATTAATACAAAATGAGATATTAAAACATCCTTAAATCATGTTAAATATGTATATATACATATATATACACAAACGTATAATTATCATATATTGTATAGTTCGTGATATCATCGGTCAAACTAGACGGTCAAACGTTGTGTAAAACTCATTTCAAAAACATAAGTCTCATCAATTTGGATTTCTTATCATGTTGGTAAGGTTTAATTTATGTAAATATTAATCTTATAAGTATAGAATGATCGAAAAAGTGCGGGTCGTTACATTACCTCCCCGTTAAATAAATTTCGTCCCGGAATTTTAAAATTGTACCTATTTTGCGTCATTGAGAAACAAGTGTGGATACTTTTGTTTCATCTGATCCTCTCATTCCCAAGTAAACTCGGGACCTCTTCTAGCACTCCAACGAACCTTAACGATCGGTATGTTGCTCTTCTTGAGCTGTTTAACTTCACGATCCATGATTTCGATTGGTTCTTCGATGAATTGTAGTTTATCGTCGACATGGATTTCTTCAAGAGGAATGGTGAGGTCTTCCTTTGCAAGACACTTCTTAAGGTTCGAGACGTGAAATGTATTATGTACTCCGACAGTTGTTGCGGTAACTCGAGTCGATAAGCTACCGGTCCAATGCGTTCAATGATCTTGAACGGGCCTACATATCTTGGGTTCAGTTTACCTCTTTTACCGAAACATATTACACTTTTCCAAGGTGACACCTTTAGCATAACCATGTCACCGATCTGAAACTCTAATGGTTTCCTTCGGACATCGGCGTAGCTCTTTTGGCGACTACGGGCTATTTTCAATCTCTCCTTGATTTGTACTATCTTCTCAGTCGTTTCGTGTATGATCTCGGGACCAGTTAATTGTCGATCTCCTACTTCATTCCAACAAATAGGAGATCTACACTTCCTTCCGTACAATGCTTCGAATGGCGCAGCTTTAATGCTCGCATGATAACTATTATTATACGAGAATTCTGCTAATGGTAGATATTTATCCCATCCGTTTCCAAAATCGATCACACATGCCCTGAGCATGTCTTCAAGAGTCTGAATTGTTCTTTCACTCTGCCCGTCGGTTTGCGGATGATATGCGGTGCTCATATCCAAACGAGTTCCTAGTGCCTCCTGTAGTGATTGCCAGAACTTTGAGGTAAATCTACTATCACGATCAGATATAATGGAAATAGGTATTCCATGCCTTGAAACTATTTCCTTTATATATAATCGTAATAATTTCTCCATTCTATCTGTTTCCTTTATAGGCAAGAAATGTGCAGATTTGGTAAGACGATCAACAATTACCCAAATGGTGTCGTATCCCCAGGCAGTCTTTGGTAACTTCGTGATGAAATCCATGGTAATACCGTCCCATTTCCATTCTGGGATTTCTGGTTGTTGAAGTAATCCTGACGGCTTCTGGTGTTCTGCTTTGACTTTGGAACAAGTTAAACATTCCCCAACATATGTTGCAACGTCTGTCTTCAAATTAGGCCACCAATAATGCGTCTTAAGATCTTGGTACATCTTTCCAACTCCAGGATGTATCAAATATCTTGTCTTATGTGCCTCATTCAATATCAACTTCCTTAATCCACCCAACTTTGGTACCCAAATACGATTTGCAAAATATCGAATTCCATCTTCCCGCATAACGAGTTGCTTCTCATACTTCTTCATTATTTCATTTCCTATATTTTCTTTAGTAAGTGCTTCTCGTTGAACTTCTTTGATTTGTGAGTTGAGATTCATGCGAATTTTTATGTTCATCGCTCGTACTCGAATTGGTTCTCGTTCCTTTCTGCTTAGAGCGTCGGCCACCACGTTCGCTTTCCCGGGATGATAACGAATTTCACAATCATAGTCATTTATTAACTCAACCCACCTACGTTGCCTCATGTTCAGCTGTTTTTGATCGAAAATATGTTGAAGGCTTTTATGATCAGTAAACACAGTGCATTTAACCCCATACAAGTAGTGTCTCCATATCTTCAATGCAAACACGACTGCTCCCAGTTCTAGATCATGCGTCGTATAATTCCGCTCGTGAATCTTTAATTGTCGGGATGCGTATGCAATAACTTTCTTCCGTTGCATAAGAACGCAACCAAAACCTTGTCGCGAAGCGTCACAATATATTTCAAAATCATCGTTCCCTTCTGGTAATGATAAAATAGGCGCCGTAGTCAACTTCTTTTTCAGTAATTGAAATGCACTCTCCTGCTCAGAAGGTCATTCATATTTCTTCCCTTTTTGCTTTAACGCTGTCAACGGCTTAGCTATTAAAAAAATCTTGAATAAACCTTCTATAATAACCGGCTAAACCCAAAAATTGGCGTATCTGCATTGGTGTCTTAGGAGTCTCCCATTTTTCAATGGCTTCAATTTTTGCTGGATCAACCTGAATTCCTTTGCTACTAACAACGTGGCCAAGAAATTTCACTTCTTCCAACCAGAAAGCACACTTAGAAAATTTAGCGTATAGCTGTTCTTTTCTCAACAACTCTAATATTAAAATTAAATGCTGCTCATGCTCTTGCTCACTCTTGGAATAGATAAGAATGTCATCAATGAAAACGATAACAAACTTATCTAAATACGGACTACAAACTCGATTCATGAGGTCCATGAATACAGCTGGCGCATTCGTCAATCCAAACGGCATGACCAAAAATTCGTAATGACCGTAACGTGTCCGAAAAGCAGTTTTCGGTATATCTTCTTCTTTGACACGTAATTGATGATAGCCCGATCTTAGGTCAATTTTCGAGTACACACATGATCCTTGGAGTTGATCAAATAAGTCGTCAATTCTCGGTAGTGGATACCGATTCTTGATAGTTAACTTATTTAATTCACGATAATCTATACACATTCGGAAAGATCCGTCTTTCTTCTTGACGAATAAAATTGGAGCTCCCCACGGTGAAGTACTTGGTCGTATGAATCCACGGTCCAGTAATTCTTTTAACTGACTTTGAAGTTCTTTTAGCTCGGATGGTGCAAGTCTATATGGCGTACGAGCCACTGGTGCAGCTCCTGGTACTAAATCTATTTGAAATTCTACCGATCTAAATGGAGGTAATCCCGGCAACTCTTCCGGAAATACTTCAGGAAAATCGCTTGCCACAGGCACGTCATTGATGCACTTCTCTTTTTCTTTCTTTTCGACTTTATTAACATGTGCTAAGATAGCATAGCACCCTTTCTTCAAGCACTTTTGAGCTTTCAAATAACTAATGAGTTTTAGCTTTGAGTTACCCTTCTCTCCATAAATCATTACTGGCGTTTTATCCTTACGAGGAATGCGAATTGCCTTCTTGGCGCACACAACCTCAGCTCCTATTTTGGACATCCAGTCCATGCCGACTATTACATCAAAACTTCCTAATTCTACGGGTATCAAATCAATCTTAAATGTTTCTCCGGCTAAATTTATTTTACAATCACGGCAAATTTTATCGGCTTTAATTAGTTTACCATTAGCTAACTCAATCATGTACTTTGCATCTAGAGGTAATGATGAACAATTCAATTTAGCGTGAAAGTCTCTACACACGTAACTTCTATCAGCACCAGTATCAAATATAATAGATGCGGATAAGTTATTAATGGTAAACGTACCCGTAACAAGCTCCGGGTCTTCACACGCCTCTCTAGCATTAATAACAAATGCTCTTCCACGTGCAGATCCATTATTCTTCTCTGGATTCGGACACTGGTGAAATGTCCCGTTCTTATTGATTAAAAACGTTCCATATTAATTGATTTCGTTGCGAGGTTTTGACCTCTATATGAGACGTTTTTCAAAGACTGCATTCATTTTTAAAACAAACCATAACCTTTATTTCATAAATAAAGGTTTAAAAAGCTTTACCTAGATTATCAAATAATGATAATCTAAAATATCCTGTTTACACACGACCATTACATAATGGTTTACAATACAAATATGTTACATCGAAATCAGTTTCTTGAATGCAGTTTTTACACAATATCATATAAACATGGACTCCAAATCTTGTCCTTATTTTAGTATGCAACAGCGGAAGCTCTTAATATTCACCTGAGAATAAACATGCTTTAAACGTCAACAAAAATGTTGGTGAGTTATAGGTTTAACCTATATATATCAAATCGTAACAATAGACCACAAGATTTCATATTTCAATACACATCCCATACATAGAGATAAAAATCATTCATATGGTGAACACCTGGTAACCGACAATAACAAGATGCATATATAAGAATATCCCCATCATTCCGGGACACCCTTCGGATATGATATAAATTTCGAAGTACTAAAGCATCCGGTACTTTGGATGGGGTTTGTTAGGCCCAATAGATCTATCTTTAGGATTCGCGTCAATTAGGGTGTCTGTTCCCTAATTCTTAGATTACCAGACTTAATAAAAAGGGGCATATTCGATTTCGATAATTCAACCATAGAATGTAGTTTCACGTACTTGTGTCTATTTTGTAAATCATTTATAAAACCTGCATGTATTCTCATCCCAAAAATATTAGATTTTAAAAGTGGGACTATAACTCATTTTCACAGATTTTTACTTCGTCGGGAAGTAAGACTTGGCCACTGGTTGATTCACGAACCTATAACAATATATACATATATATCAAAGTATGTTCAAAATATATTTACAACACTTTTAATATATTTTGATGTTTTAAGTTTATTAAGTCAGCTGTCCTCGTTAGTAACCTACAACTAGTTGTCCACAGTTAGATGTACAGAAATAAATCGATAAATATTATCTTGAATCAATCCACGACCCAGTGTATACGTATCTCAGTATTGATCACAACTCAAACTATATATATTTTGGAATCAACCTCAACCCTGTATAGCTAACTCCAACATTCACATATAGAGTGTCTATGGTTGTTCCGAAATATATATAGATGTGTCGACATGATAGGTCGAAACATTGTATACGTGTCTATGGTATCTCAAGATTACATAATATATAATACAAGTTGATTAAGTTATGGTTGGAATAGATTTGTTACCAATTTTCACGTAGCTAAAATGAGAAAAATTATCCAATCTTGTTTTACCCATAACTTCTTCATTTTAAATCCGTTTTGAGTGAATCAAATTGCTATGGTTTCATATTGAACTCTATTTTATGAATCTAAACAGAAAAAGTATAGGTTTATTGTCGGAAAAATAAGTTACAAGTCGTTTTTGTAAAGGTAGTCATTTCAGTCGAAAGAACGACGTCTAGATGACCATTTTAGAAAACATACTTCCACTTTGAGTTTAACCATAATTTTTGGATATAGTTTCATGTTCATAATAAAAATCATTTTATCAGAATAACAACTTTTAAATCAAAGTTTATCATAGTTTTTAATTAACTAACCCAAAACAGCCCGCGGTGTTACTACGACGGCGTAAATCCGGTTTTACGGTGTTTTTCGTGTTTCCAGGTTTTAAATCATTAAGTTAGCATATCATATAGATATAGAACATGTGTTTAGTTGATTTTAAAAGTCAAGTTAGAAGGATTAACTTTTGTTTGCGAACAAGTTTAGAATTAACTAAACTATGTTCTAGTGATTACAAGTTTAAACCTTCGAATAAGATAGCTTTATATGTATGAATCGAATGATGTTATGAACATCATTACTACCTTAAGTTCCTTGGATGAACCTACTGGAAAAGAGAAAAATGGATCTAGCTTCAATGGATCCTTGGATGGCTCAAAGTTCTTGAAGCAAAATCATGACACGAAAACAAGTTCAAGTAAGATCATCACTTGAAATAAGATTGTTATAGTTATAGAAATTGAACCAAAGTTTGAATATGATTATTACCTTGTATTAGAATGATAACCTACTGTAAGAAACAAATATTTCTTGAGGTTGGATGATCACCTTACAAGATTGGAAGTGAGCTAGCAAACTTGAAAGTATTCTTGATTTTATGAAACTAGAACTTTTGGAATTTATGAAGAACACTTAGAACTTGAAGATAGAACTTGAGAGAGTTCAATTAGATGAAGAAAATTGAAGAATGAAAGTGTTTGTAGGTGTTTTTGGTCGTTGGTGTATGGATTAGATATAAAGGATATGTAATTTTGTTTTCATGTAAATAAGTCATGAATGATTACTCATATTTTTGTAATCTTATGAGATATTTCATGCTAGTTGCCAAATGATGGTTCCCACATGTGTTAGGTGACTCACATGGGCTGCTAAGAGCTGATCATTGGAGTGTATATACCAATAGTACATACATCTAAAAGCTGTGTATTGTACGAGTACGAATACGGGTGCATACGAGTAGAATTGTTGATGAAACTGAACGAGAATGTAATTGTAAGCATTTTTGTTAAGTAGAAGTATTTTGATAAGTGTATTGAAGTCTTTCAAAAGTGTATAAATACATATTAAAACACTACATGTATATACATTTTAACTGAGTCGTTAAGTCATCGTTAGTCGTTACATGTAAGTGTTGTTTTGAAACCTTTAGGTTAACGATCTTGTTAAATGTTGTTAACCCAATGTTTATAATATCAAAAGAGATTTTAAATTATTATATTATCATGATATTATGATGTACGAATATCTCTTAATATGATATATATACATTAAATGTCGTTACAACGATAAACGTTACATATATGTCTCGTTTCAAAATCATTAAGTTAGTAGTCTTGTTTTTACATATGTAGTTCATTGTTAATATAATTAATGATATGTTTACTTATCATAATATCATGTTAACTATATATATAACCATATATATGTCATCATATAGTTTTTTTTTACAAGTTTTAACGTTCGTGAATCACCGGTCAACTTGGGTGGTCAATTGTCTATATGAAACCTATTTCAATTAATCAAGTCTTAACAAGTTTGATTGCTTAACATGTTGGAAACATTTAATCATGTAAACATCAATCTCAATTAATATATATAAACATGGAAAAGTTCGGGTCACTACAGTACCTACCCGTTAAATAAATTTCGTCCCGAAATTTTAAGCTGTTGAAGGTGTTGACGAATCTTCTGGAAATAGATGCGGGTATTTCTTCTTCATCTGATCTTCACGCTCCCAGGTGAACTCGGGTCCTCTACGAGCATTCCATCGAACCTTAACAATTGGTATCTTGTTTTGCTTAAGTCTTTTAACCTCACGATCCATTATTTCGACGGGTTCTTCGATGAATTGGAGTTTTTCGTTGATTTGGATTTCATCTAACGGAATAGTGAGATCTTCTTTAGCAAAACATTTCTTCAAATTCGAGACGTGGAAAGTGTTATGTACAGCCGCGAGTTGTTGAGGTAACTCTAGTCGGTAAGCTACTGGTCCGACACGATCAATAATCTTGAATGGTCCAATATACCTTGGATTTAATTTCCCTCATTTACCAAATCGAACAACGCCTTTCCAAGGTACAACTTTAAGCATGACCATCTCTCCAATTTCAAATTCTATATCTTTTCTTTTAATGTCAGCGTAGCTCTTTTGTCGACTTTGGGCGGTTTTCAACCGTTGTTGAATTTGGATGATCTTCTCGGTAGTTTCTTGTATAATCTCCGGACCCGTAATCTGTCTATCCCCCACTTCACTCCAACAAATCGGAGACCTGCACTTTCTACCATAAAGTGCTTCAAACGGTGCCATCTCAATGCTTGAATGGTAGCTGTTGTTGTAGGAAAATTCTGCTAACGGTAGATGTCGATCCCAACTGTTTCCGAAATCAATAACACATGCTCGTAGCATGTCTTCAAGCGTTTGTATCGTCCTTTCGCTCTGCCCATCAGTTTGTAGATGATAGGCAGTACTCATGTCTAGACGAGTTCCTAATGCTTGCTGTATTGTCTGCTAGAATCTTGAAATAAATCTGCCATCCCTATCAGAGATAATAGAGATTGGTATTCCATGTCTGGAGACGACTTCCTTCAAATACAGTCGTGCTAACTTCTCCATCTTGTCATCTTCTCTTATTGGTAGGAAGTGTGCTGATTTGGTGAGACGATCAACTATTACCCAAATAGTATCAAAACCACTTGCAGTCCTTGGCAATTTAGTGATGAAATCCATGGTAATGTTTTCCCATTTCCATTCCGGGATTTCGGGTTGTTGAAGTAGACCTGATGGTTTCTGATGCTCAGCTTTGACCTTAAAACACGTCAAACATTCTCCTATGTATTTAGCAACATCGGCTTTCATACCCGGCCACCAAAAATGTTTCTTGAGATCCTTGTACATCTTCCCCGTTCCAGGATGTATTGAGTATCTGGTTTTATGAGCTTCTCTAAGTACCATTTCTCTCATATCTCCAAATTTTGGTACCCAAATCCTTTCAGCCCTATACCGGGTTCCGTCTTCCCGAATATTAAGATGCTTCTCCGATCCTTTGGGTATTTCATCCTTTAAATTTCCCTCTTTTAAAACTCCTTGTTGCGCCTCCTTTATTTGAGTAGTAATGTTATTATGAATCATTATATTCATAGATTTTACTCGAATGGGTTCTCTATCCTTCCTGCTCAAGGCATCGGCTACCACATTTGCCTTCCCCGGGTGGTAACGAATCTCAAAATCGTAATCATTCAATAATTCAATCCACCTACGCTGCCTCATATTCAGTTGTTTCTGATTAAATATGTGTTGAAGACTTTTGTGGTCGGTATATATAATACTTTTGACCCCATATAAGTAGTGCCTCCAAGTCTTTAATGCAAAAACAACCGCGCCTAATTCCAAATCATGCGTCGTATAATTTTGTTCGTGAATCTTCAATTGTCTAGACGCATAAGCAATCACCTTCGTTCGTTGCATTAATACACAACCGAGACCTTGCTTTGATGCGTCACAATAAATCACAAAATCATCATTCCCTTCAGGCAATGACAATATAGATGCCGTAGTTAGCTTTTTCTTCAATAACTGAAACGCTTTCTCTTGTTCATCATTCCATTCAAATTTCTTCCCTTTATGCGTTAATGCAGTCAAGGGTTTTGCTATTCTGGAAAAGTCTTGGATGAACCTTCTGTAGTAACCAGCTAGTCCTAAAAACTGGCGTATGTGTTTCGGAGTTTTCGGGGTTTCCCACTTTTCAACAGTTTCTATCTTTGCCGGATCCACCTTAATACCTTCTTTGTTCACTATGTGACCGAGGAATTGAACTTCTTCCAACCAAAATGCACACTTTGAAAACTTAGCGTACAATTCTTCCTTCCTCAATACTTCTAACACCTTTCTCAAATGTTCACCGTGTTCTTGGTCATTCTTTGAGTAAATAAGTATGTCATCAATGAAAACAATGACAAACTTGTCAAGGTATGGTCCACACACTCGGTTCATAAGGTCCATGAACGCAGCTGGTGCATTAGTTAAACCAAACGGCATGACCATAAACTCGTAATGACCGTAACGTGTTCTGAAAGCAGTCTTTGGAATATCATCTTCTTTCACCCGCATTTGATGATACCCGGAACGTAAGTCAATCTTTGAATAAACAGACGAGCCTTGTAGTTGATCAAATAAGTCGTCGATTCTCGGTAGTGGGTAGCGGTTCTTGATGGTAAGTTTGTTCAACTCTCGGTAGTCGATACACAACCTGAATGTACCATCTTTCTTCTTGACAAACAAAACAGGAGCTCCCCACGGTGATGTGCTTGGTCGAATGAAACCACGCTCTAAAAGTTCTTGTAATTGGCTTTGCAGTTCTTTCATCTCGCTGGGTGCGAGTCTGTAAGGAGCACGAGCTATTGGTGCAGCTCCTGGTACAAGATCTATTTAAAATTCAACGGATCGATGTGGGGGTAATCCCGGTAATTCTTTCGGAAATACATCGGGAAATTCTTTTGCAATGGGAACATCATTGATGCTCTTTTCTTCAGTTTGTACTTTCTCGACGTGTGCTAGAACAGCATAGCAACCTTTTCTTATTAGTTTTTGTGCCTTCAAATTACTAATAAGATGTAGCTTCGTGTTGCCCTTTTCTCCGTACACCATTAAGGGTTTTCCTTTTTCTCGTATAATGCGAATTGCATTTTTGTAACAAACGATCTCCGCTTTCACTTCTTTCAACCAGTCCATACCGATTATCACATCAAAACTCCCTAACTCTACTGGTATCAAATCAATCTTAAATGTTTCGCTAACCAGTTTAATTTCTCGATTCCGACATATATTATCTGCTGAAATTAATTTACCATTTGCTAATTCGAGAAAAAATTTACTATCCAAAGGCGTCAATGGACAACTTAATTTAGCACAAAAATCTCTACTCATATAGCTTCTATCCGCACCCGAATCAAATAAAACGTAAGCAGATTTATTGTCAATAAGAAACGTACCCGTAACAAGCTCCGGGTCTTCCTGTGCCTCTACCGCATTAATATTGAAAACTCTTCCACGGCCTTGTCCATTCGTGTTCTCCTGGTTCGGGCAATTTCTAATAATGTGGCCTGGTTTTCCACATTTATAACAAACTACATTGGCATAACTTGCTCCGACACTACTTGCTCCGCCATTACTCGTTCCGACACCATTTGTTCCTTTCGTTCTATTAACCCCTGGTCCGTAGACCTCACACTTCGCCGCGCTATGACCATTTCTTTTACACTTGTTGCAAAATTTGGTGCAGAACCCCGAGTGATTCTTTTCACACCTTTGGCATAGTTGCTTCTGATTGTTGTTGTTGTTGCGGTTATTATTGTTGTTGGGATGATTGTTGTAGTTGCTGTTGTTGTTGTTGTTGTTGTTGGGCCGTTTGTTGTAGTTGCGATTGATGTTGCGATTGTTGGGATAATTGTTGCGATTATTGTTGTAATTGCTGTTGTTGTTGTATTGGTGATTCTTATCACCGTTTTCCTCCCACTTTCTTTTGACTTGCTTCACATTGGCCTCTTCAGCAGTCTGTTCTTTAATTCTTTCTTCAATATGGTTCACTAGTTTGTGAGCCATTCTACATGCCTGTTGTATGGAGGCGGGCTCGTGTGAACTTATATCTTCTTGGATTCTTTCCGGTAATCCTTTCACAAACGCGTCGATCTTCTCTTCCTCATCTTCGAATGCTCCCGGACACAATAGGTACAATTCTGTGAATCGTCTTTCGTACGTGGTAATATCAAATCCTTGGGTTCGTAACCCTCTAAGTTCTGTCTTGAGCTTATTGACCTCGGTTCTGGGACGGTACTTCTCGTTCATCAAGTGCTTGAATGCTGACCACGGTAGTGCGTACGCATCATCTTGTCCCACTTGCTCTAGATAGGTATTCCACCATGTTAACGCAGAACCTGTGAAGGTATGCGTAGCGTACTTCACTTTGTCCTCTTCAGTACACTTACTTATGGCAAACACCGATTCAACCTTCTCGGTCTACCGTTTCAATCCGATCGGTCCTTCGGTTCCATCAAATTCCAAAGGTTTGCAGGCAGTGAATTCTTTGTAGGTGCATCCTACACGATTTCCTGTACTGCTAGATCCAAGGTTATTGTTGGTATGTAGCGCAACCTGTACTGCGGCTATGTTTGAAGCTAGAAAAGTACGGAATTTCTCTTCATTCATATTCACGGTGTGTCGAGTAGTCGGTGCCATTTCCTTCAAAATAGTTAAATGGAACAAGTTAATCATACAGAATATTAAGAGTAGTTAATAGTATTTCGTAGCATAATATGAACTCATTTATAAAAGCTTTTTCTTCATATTAGCGTTTTATAAGTTTAAATTCGGGTAGTACCTACCCGTTAAGTTCATACTTAGTAGCTAATATACAATTCAACTACTACAATTCTATATGAAAAACTGATTATAATAATATTTCGCGTTCAAACTTTTATACAATATTTTACAAACTTACAATACCTCTTATTTTACATAAAGCATGAAATATAGCACACAATAACTTTGATACAAGATAGTTGTGAAGACAATTCTAGCTAGTACACAAGTCGTTCAGCAAAGGCAATAAAGACACGTAATTCATACGTCCAGAAACAAGTCATGCATTCTGGTTTTACTAGGACTACTTCCCATCCTTGGTCTTGTGCAACATAACCGTTATGGCCGTTGATAAGACAGCGTGTTGTAACGTCATCAAAGGGACGAGGGTTACGTAATGTCCAACAGTCCCGTAATAATCTAAAAACCTCATTTCTTACCCCAATTACCGACTCCGTCACTTGTGGAAACGTTTTGTTTAATAGTTGTAGCCCGATGTTCTTGTTCTCACTTTGGTGAGAAGCGAACATTACTAATCCGTAAGCATAACATGCTTCTTTATGTTGCATGTTAGCCGCTTTTTCTAAATCACGAAGTCCAATATTCGGATATATTGTGTCAAAATAATTTCTTAACCCGTTGCGTAAAATAGCATTTGGGTTCCCCGCAATATATGCGTCAAAGTAAACACATCGTAACTTATGGGTTTCCCAATGTGATATCCCCCATCTTTCAAACGAAAGTCTCTTATAAACTAAGACATTCTTGGAACGTTCTTCGAATGTCTTACAAACTGATCTCGCCTTAAATAGTTGTGCCGAAGAATTCTGGCCGACTCTAGACAAGATTTCATCAATCATGTCTCCGGGTAGGTCTCTTAAAATATTGGGTTGTCTATCCATTTTGTGTTTTTAAACTGTAAAATAGACAAGAGTTAGATTCATAAAAAAATACTTATTAATACAAGCAATTTTTACATATATCATAAAGCATAAGAACACTATATTACATATATTACACCACACGAATACAACTATCTTATTCCGACTCGCTCGTTTCTTTTTCTTCGGTTTTGGTTCGTTTTGCCAAGTTTCTAGGGATATATGATGTTCCCCTAATACGAGCCGTCGTTGTCCATATTGGTTTAGAAAAACCTGGTGGTTTAGAGGTTCCCGGGTCATTGTTACAACTTAAGGACTTCGGGGGTTGACGATACATATAAAGTTCATCGGGGTTGGAATTAGATTTCTCTATTTTTATGCCCTTTCTCTTATTATTTTCTTTTGCCTTTTTAAATTCAGTTGGGGTAATTTCTATAACATCATCGGAATTCTCGTCGGAATCCGATTCATCGGAGAATTGGTAATCCTCCCAATATTTTGCTTCCTTGGCGGAAACACCATTGACCATAATTAACTTTGGTCGGTTGGTTGAGGATTTTCTTTTACTTAACCGTTTTATTATTTCCCCCACCGGTTCTATTTCTTCATCCGGTTCCGATTCTTCTTCCGGTTCCGATTCTTCTTCCGGTTCCGACTCTTCTTCCGGTTCCTCTTCGGGAACTTGTGAATCAGTCCACAAATCATTCCAATTTACATTTGACTCTTCATTATTATTAGGTGAGTCAATGGGACTTGTTCTAGAGGTAGACATCTATCACATAATATCAAACACGTTAAGAGATTAATATATCACATAATATTCATATGTTAAAAATATATAGTTTCCAACAAAAATGTTAAGCAATCATTTTTAAAGAAAACACGGTCGAAGTCCAGACTCACTAATGCATCCTAACAAACTCGATAAGACACACTAATGCAAATTTTCTGGTTCTCTAAGACCAACGCTCGGATACCAACTGAAATGTCCCGTTCTTATTGATTAAAAACGTTCCATATTAATTGATTTCGTTGCGAGGTTTTGACCTCTATATGAGACGTTTTTCAAAGACTGCATTCATTTTTAAAACAAACCATAACCTTTATTTCATAAATAAAGGTTTAAAAAGCTTTACCTAGATTATCAAATAATGATAATCTAAAATATCCTGTTTACACACGACCATTACATAATGGTTTACAATACAAATATGTTACATCGAAATCAGTTTCTTGAATGCAGTTTTTACACAATATCATACAAACATAGACTCCAAATCTTGTCCTTATTTTAGTATGCAACAGCGGAAGCTCTTAATATTCACCTGAGAATAAACATGCTTTAAACGTCAACAAAAATGTTGGTGAGTTATAGGTTTAACCTATATATATCAAATCGTAACAATAGACCACAAGATTTCATATTTCAATACACATCCCATACATAGAGATAAAAATCATTCATATGGTGAACACCTGGTAACCGACAATAACAAGATGCATATATAAGAATATCCCCATCATTCCGGGACACCCTTCGGATATGATATAAATTTCGAAGTACTAAAGCATCCGGTACTTTGGATGGGGTTTGTTAGGCCCAATAGATCTATCTTTAGGATTCGCGTCAATTAGGGTGTCTGTTCCCTAATTCTTAGATTACCAGACTTAATAAAAAGGGGCATATTCGATTTCGATAATTCAACCATAGAATGTAGTTTCACGTACTTGTGTCTATTTTGTAAATCATTTATAAAACCTGCATGTATTCTCATCCCAAAAATATTAGATTTTAAAAGTGGGACTATAACTCATTTTCACAGATTTTTACTTCGTCGGGAAGTAAGACTTGGCCACTGGTTGATTCACGAACCTATAACAATATATACATATATATCAAAGTATGTTCAAAATATATTTACAACACTTTTAATATATTTTGATGTTTTAAGTTTATTAAGTCAGCTGTCCTCGTTAGTAACCTACAACTAGTTGTCCACAGTTAGATGTACAGAAATAAATCGATAAATATTATCTTGAATCAATCCACGACCCAGTGTATACGTATCTCAGTATTGATCACAACTCAAACTATATATATTTTGGAATCAACCTCAACCCTGTATAGCTAACTCCAACATTCACATATAGAGTGTCTATGGTTGTTCCGAAATATATATAGATGTGTCGACATGATAGGTCGAAACATTGTATACGTGTCTATGGTATCTCAAGATTACATAATATATAATACAAGTTGATTAAGTTATGGTTGGAATAGATTTGTTACCAATTTTCACGTAGCTAAAATGAGAAAAATTATCCAATCTTGTTTTACCCATAACTTCTTCATTTTAAATCCGTTTTGAGTGAATCAAATTGCTATGGTTTCATATTGAACTCTATTTTATGAATCTAAACAGAAAAAGTATAGGTTTATTGTCGGAAAAATAAGTTACAAGTCGTTTTTGTAAAGGTAGTCATTTCAGTCGAAAGAACGACGTCTAGATGACCATTTTAGAAAACATACTTCCACTTTGAGTTTAACCATAATTTTTGGATATAGTTTCATGTTCATAATAAAAATCATTTTATCAGAATAACAACTTTTAAATCAAAGTTTATCATAGTTTTTAATTAACTAACCCAAAACAGCCCGCGGTGTTACTACGACGGCGTAAATCCGGTTTTACGGTGTTTTTCGTGTTTCCAGGTTTTAAATCATTAAGTTAGCATATCATATAGATATAGAACATGTGTTTAGTTGATTTTAAAAGTCAAGTTAGAAGGATTAACTTTTGTTTGCGAACAAGTTTAGAATTAACTAAACTATGTTCTAGTGATTACAAGTTTAAACCTTCGAATAAGATAGCTTTATATGTATGAATCGAATGATGTTATGAACATCATTACTACCTTAAGTTCCTTGGATGAACCTACTGGAAAAGAGAAAAATGGATCTAGCTTCAATGGATCCTTGGATGGCTCAAAGTTCTTGAAGTAAAATCATGACACGAAAACAAGTTCAAGTAAGATCATCACTTGAAATAAGATTGTTATAGTTATAGAAATTGAACCAAAGTTTGAATATGATTATTACCTTGTATTAGAATGATAACCTACTGTAAGAAACAAATATTTCTTGAGGTTGGATGATCACCTTACAAGATTGGAAGTGAGCTAGCAAACTTGAAAGTATTCTTGATTTTATGAAACTAGAACTTTTGGAATTTATGAAGAACACTTAGAACTTGAAGATAGAACTTGAGAGAGTTCAATTAGATGAAGAAAATTGAAGAATGAAAGTGTTTGTAGGTGTTTTTGGTCGTTGGTGTATGGATTAGATATAAAGGATATGTAATTTTGTTTTCATGTAAATAAGTCATGAATGATTACTCATATTTTTGTAATCTTATGAGATATTTCATGCTAGTTGCCAAATGATGGTTCCCACATGTGTTAGGTGACTCACATGGGCTGCTAAGAGCTGATCATTGGAGTGTATATACCAATAGTACATACATCTAAAAGCTGTGTATTGTACGAGTACGAATACGGGTGCATACGAGTAGAATTGTTGATGAAACTGAACGAGAATGTAATTGTAAGCATTTTTGTTAAGTAGAAGTATTTTGATAAGTGTATTGAAGTCTTTCAAAAGTGTATAAATACATATTAAAACACTACATGTATATACATTTTAACTGAGTCGTTAAGTCATCGTTAGTCGTTACATGTAAGTGTTGTTTTGAAACCTTTAGGTTAACGATCTTGTTAAATGTTGTTAACCCAATGTTTATAATATCAAAAGAGATTTTAAATTATTATATTATCATGATATTATGATGTAAGAATATCTCTTAATATGATATATATACATTAAATGTCGTTACAACGATAAACGTTACATATATGTCTCGTTTCAAAATCATTAAGTTAGTAGTCTTGTTTTTACATATGTAGTTCATTGTTAATATAATTAATGATATGTTTACTTATCATAATATCATGTTAACTATATATATAACCATATATATGTCATCATATAGTTTTTTTTTACAAGTTTTAACGTTCGTGAATCACCGGTCAACTTGGGTGGTCAATTGTCTATATGAAACCTATTTCAATTAATCAAGTCTTAACAAGTTTGATTGCTTAACATGTTGGAAACATTTAATCATGTAAACATCAATCTCAATTAATATATATAAACATGGAAAAGTTCGGGTCACTACAACTGGCTCTTATAGTGACCTTGTTTTCCACACCCATAACAAGTAATGGTAGCCAAAGCAGTTCTATTTGCATTGGTGGCAGGAGTCTTGGTACCATTTGTATTTGTAACGAGAGCCCTACAATCTTCAGCAAGATGACCCTTTCGATTACATTTGTTGCATACCACATTACAGTAGCCAGAGTGATGTTTGTGGCATCGGTTACATAAAGGATTTTGTCCTTTGTAACCAAAGCTTAAACCACTACCCGCACCTTGCGTGATTTCTTGTTTCTTAAAAGATTGTTGTTGGTTACCTCGATCATAATTTCCATTCCACTTTCTTTTGTTACCTGATACCTTCACATCAGTATTGGATACTTTCTTATCCATGATGACCTGATCCATTAGCTCGTTTGCCATGGTTATAGCTTCATGAATTGTCTTAGGTTTCGATGCTGTAACATTTGCCTTGACCTTTTTGGGCAAACCATCTTTGTACATTTCAATCTTCCGTTCTTCGGTTGGAACCAATTCAGGACATAACAAAACTAATTCCATGAATCGCTGATTGTAGTTGGTGATTTCAGTACCAACAACCTTCAGGCTTCGTAATTCATCTTCCAACTTCCTAACCTCGTTCCTTGGACAATATTCGTTGATTAACATTATTTTGAATTCTTCCCATGGAGTATCATAAGCTACGTCTCCTCCTACAGCCTTCACATAATTTTTCCACCACGTGAGTGCACTATCTTGTAAAGTGCATGATGCATACTTGGTCATGTCCTTTTCAACACAACCACTGATTTTAAACACAGTCTCCATCTTTTCTATCCACCGGGTTAAACCGATCGGTCCTTCTGTTCCACTGAATGATGAGGGCTTGCAAGCTTGAAAAGTTTTGTAAGTGCACCCCACACGAGGATTTGGGTTAACTGCAGCACCTCTTGTAGACTCGACCCATAACATTCTGTCGTTCACTCGCTGATTGATGAGTTCCTAGATTTCTTGTTCCGTCATTCGGTTCAATCGCGCCATATTCTTCTATAAGAATGAAAAGAAAATAATTATTCACATGGAATATTATAGATGTAGTGTATATTTACAGTACATTATAGCTTATTAATAATATGAACCAGGTATTATTATAAAAGCCTTTTCTTCTTATTAGCGTTTTATAATTATATCTAGGGTAGTACCTACCCGTTAATGTCCATACTTAATAGCTTAGTACAGAATCAATTACTACCATCTAAATAATACTTAACCATGGAAAATTATTGCATTTCACACTTCACTATTTTACATATGCTTATCTTACATCGAACATTAAGCAAGCCACACTAATAATATTATACAAAACATTATATGATCCCATGGTTTAATACGGCAGCGCATCGTTTGGTCTATTTTCTAGGACGTTTAGGTTCAAGGAATCGCCTAACGCTTATCCTAGCTATCTGCCTATATTTGGCTGTGGGGCTGAAGAACTAGATGCCGGGATAGAACGAATAGGAATAGCGGGAATAGGGGTGGTAGTGTCTAGTGGAGTTGGTGCCACATCATCCTCACTAAACTCGGGATTTGAATTTTCTAATTCATTAGCCTTTCGTTTCTTTCCTAGTTCGAACTCGTCTTTTGTAATTTCCTGTATTTCTTCCTCGGGTTCACTTTCCTCCTCGGGTTCACTTTCTTCCTCGGGTTCACTTTCCGGTTTCTCTATAGTTGGTTCATCCGGAATTTGTGAGTCTTCCCCAAAGATATCATTTTCGTCATCGGATAGGTTAATGACTGGAACACCATCTGAAGATTCTGATTCGGAGTCGCTGAATGTGATAATAAGTTTCGAGCCCGACATCTATCACATAACAACTAACCCATTAGTACTACATAATATTTACATATAAATTTTAACCAACAATGATAAGCAATGGTTTTTAAATCAGACCCGGTCAAAGTCCAGACTTACTAATGTATCCTAACGACTTATCAGTTAGACACACTAATGCAAACCTGGTTCGCTAAGACCACCGCTCTGATACCACATGTCATAACCCGTCCTTAACCATAAGAACGAGTTAGATAACGTATGATTTCATTGCGAGGTATTGACCTCTATATGCGACATTTTTAAAAGAACAACTGCATTTATTTTACATTACAAACCATAACTCTTATTTTAATACAAGCTTTAGACAATAAAAAGATGATTATCGTTTAGCGATAATCTTAGACTTACAAACTTTACATGTGATGATAACAATACGATTTCTAGCATATTTTACATTACAAATCCTCCGATATGCAGTTTTATTTTTGACACAAATATGCATACTCAAGATCTTGTTTAAATTCAACATGTTGCAGCGGAAGCTTTTAGTTATCACCTGAGAATAGACATGTTTAAAACGTCAACATAAAGTTGGTGAGATATAGGTTTAATGCCGGCAGCAATATAAATATATAGACCACAAGATTTCATATATAAACATTTTAATAAAAATATTCTAAGTGGTTGAGCACTTGATAACCATACTTAACATTTAATCACATCGCATATTCCCTTTATTATGAAATGTTACTACACCGTACCAAGTGTAGTCACGAAACGAAGTACTGTGCAACCGTTGAATACTGGTCGTCCAGTCCGGTTGGGGTTGTCAGGCCCGATAGATCTATCAACAGGATTCGCGTTTACAATACCGCTGTAAATAATAGTTACCAAGCTACAGGGAAGTATGCCAGTGGTACAACTCAACGTAGAATATATTTTTCAGTTACTTGTGTCCATATCGTAAAACATAAAATACATGTATTCTCATCCCGAAATATTTAGAGTTTAAAAGTGGGACTATATACTCACTTTTGCCTTGAAGATATATATTTTGACTTGGTCTCCGGTTGATATCACGAACCTATCCATATATAGTTTATCAATATATTTCCATTTTAAACAATCATCACATATATATACTTATTATACTTTTAATAGTTTTAATAATTTCTTAGTCCGTAGTTAGCAGTCCGATGTTAGTAATTAAATTTTAATGGTTCATATTTAGGTGTTTAATAAATAAAACCCCCATCGTATATGTATTGGTCGAGATTAATCTTGACCCACGGTACCGGTGTTGTCAAATGACGTGTTGCGTACATAAAGTACCGGTGTTGTCAAATGACGTGTTGCGTACAATCATGGGATCTTATGATTAATCTTCTCGTATTGTTTACGGGTGATCCTGAACCATATAAAATTAAATTATGAGTACATATATATAAAATATCATGTTATTTTAAAAAGATGTGATTTATTTAATTTTCTCCAATTATTTTCGTAGCTAAACTAGTCTTGAATATCCGATTTTGTTTTGGTCGTAGTTTCTTCGTTACAACTCCGTTTTCGTTGATTCAAATTGCCATCTCCTTGGATCGAGTCCCTCTTTAAGATTATGAACTGTAAATACCTTAGTTTGTATTCGAAATTACAGGTCATAGGTGAAACTTTGGTGAAACTTATGAAGTTAATCATTTTTGTTACAAAAATATCATTTAATGACCATTTTTCTAAAAATACTTATACTTTGAATTAAATCATGAAATTTTTATGTGTTATCATATTCATAGTAAAAATAATTTTTCCAGAAAATAAACCTCCAATTCAAAGTTTAAGATGGTTTTTAATTATCCAACCCAAAACAGCCCCCGGTTACACTCCGACGTCGTAAAAACAGTTTTTAAGGTAATCTTTGAAAAACCAAGTTATACCTTGTTAAATTAGCATATATTTATGATATATTACAGGTCTTGAAGTATTTTAAAAGTTAAGTTAGAAGGATCTATTTAGTTTGCAAACAAGTTTGAAAACATTCAAACTATGTTCTTGTTGTTAAAATTTTATACCACAAAATAAGATAGCTCTATATATATGAATCGAATAAGGTTATGAACAAAGTTACTACCTCAAGTTACTTGGACAAGATTTCTGTAAAAGAGGAGTAAGAACCTAGAACCAAAAGGGTGATGGAATTGGATGAAAGATTAGAAGTAAGTTTGTGTTCTTGGAAGGATTCTTGAAGTGTTTTTGTAAGGGTTTTCTTATGGTGATTAAAGCTTGTTTCTATGGCTAGATCTTCAAGGTTTCTTGCTGAATGATTATGGAGTTCTTAGAACTTGTAAGTAGGTGAATTAGAGAGTGGTTTAAGAATAAGAATGGTGAGCTAAAAATGGTTTGGTGTTGGTCCTTAAAAACGTGACAAAGGGGGGAGCAAGGACAAAATTTTTAAGCTTGTAATCTTGTGTATTTGTCAAACAATCATACAAAAGTAATTACCTCTACCTTAGGGCAGTAACAAGGGCTAGTTAGGTGGTGATTTGATGTGTATATACCAATAGTAAATACGTATATAAGCTAGATATGATACGAGTACATATACTCTAGATATACGTATAGAAATTTTGTGAAAAATGGAATGAGAATTCAAATATAGCTATCTTTTGTGAATACACTTATATGGTTTTATGTATTTAAATCCTTAAAAAGTGATTAAATACATTACTTATACGATATATGTATAAACATTATAGGTCATAAGTATTTATGTCAAATAACGTTACGTATGGTTATCGTTTTGAAAACTTAAGTTAGTAGTTTCAAAATATACTTATAACTTATTGTTATTAATACAAAATGAGATATTAAAACATCCTTAAATCATGTTAAATATGTATATATACATATATATACACAAACGTATAATTATCATATATTGTATAGTTCGTGATATCATCGGTCAAACTAGACGGTCAAACGTTGTGTAAAACTCATTTCAAAAACATAAGTCTCATCAATTTGGATTGCTTATCATGTTGGTAAGGTTTAATTTATGTAAATATTAATCTTAAAAGTATAGAATGATCGAAAAAGTGCGGGTCATTACACTAGACGCATAAGCAATCACCTTCGTTCGTTGCATTAATACACAACCGAGACCTTGCTTTGATGCGTCACAATAAATCACAAAATCATCATTCCCTTCAGGCAATGACAATATAGGTGCCGTAGTTAGCTTTTTCTTCAATAACTGAAACGCTTTCTCTTGTTCATCCTTCCATTCAAATTTCTTCCCTTTATGCGTTAATGCAGTCAAGGGTTTTGCTATTCTGGAAAAGTCTTGGATGAACCTTCTGTAGTAACCAGCTAGTCCTAAAAACTGGCGTATGTGTTTCGGAGTTTTCAGAGTTTCCCACTTTTCAACAGTTTCTATCTTTGCTGGATCCACCTTAATTCCTTCTTTGTTCACTATGTGACCGAGGAATTGAACTTCTTCCAACCAAAATGCACACTTTGAAAACTTAGCATACAGTTTTTCTTTCCTCAATACTTCTAGCACTTTTCTCAAATGTTCTACGTGCTCTTGATCATTCTTTGAGTAAATAAGTATGTCATCGATGAAAACAATGACAAACTTGTCAAGATATGGCCCACACACTCGGTTCATAAGGTCCATGAACACAGCTGGTGCGTTAGTCAATCCAAACGGCATAACCATAAACTCGTAATGACCATAACGCGTCCTAAAAGCAGTTTTTGGAATATCATCCTCCTTTACTCGCATTTGATGATATCCAGAATGTAAATCGATCTTCAAATAAACTGACGAGCCTTGTAGTTGATCAAATAAGTCGTCAATTCTCGGCAGTGGATAACGGTTTTTGATGGTAAGTTTGTTCAACTCTCGGTAGTCGATACACAACCTGAATGTACCATCTTTCTTTTTGACAAACAAAACAGGAGCTCCCCACGGTGATGTGCTTGGTCGAATGAAACCACGTTCTAATAGTTCTTGCAGTTGGCTTTGCAGTTCTTTCATCTCACTGGGTGCGAGTCTATAAGGAGCACGAGCTATTGGTGCAGCTCCTGGTACAAGATCTATTTGAAATTCAACAGATCGATGTGGAGGTAGTCCCGATAATTCTTTCGGAAATACATCGGAAAATTCTTTTGCGACGGGAACATCATTGATGCTCTTTTCTTCAGTTTGTACTTTCTCGATGTGTGCTAGAACAGCATAGCAACCTTTTCTTATTAGTTTTTGTGCCTTCAAATTACTAATAAGATGTAGCTTCATGTTGCCATTTTCTCCATACACCATTAAGGGTTCTCCTTCTTCTCGTACAATGCGAATTGTATTTTTATAACATACGATCTCTGCTTTCACCTTCTTCAGCCAGTCCATGCCAACTATTACATCAAAACTCCCTAACTCTACTGGTATCAAATCAATCTTAAATATTTCGCTACCCAGTTTAATTTCTCGATTCCGGCATATATTATCTGCTGAAATTAATTTACCGTTTGCTAATTCGAGTAAAAATTTACTATCCAACGGCGTCAATGGACAACTTAATTTAGCACAAAAATCTCTACTCATATAGCTTCTATCCGCACCCGAATCAAATAAAACGTAAGCAGATTTATTGTCAATAAGAAACGTACCCGTAACAAGCTCCGGGTCTTCCTGTGCCTCTGCCGCATTAATATTGAAAACTCTTCCGCGGCCTTGTCCATTCATGTTCTCCTGGTTCGGGCAATTTCTAATAATGTGGCCCGGTTTTCCACATTTATAACAAACTACATTGGCATAACTTGCTCCGACACTACTTGCTCCGCCATTACTCGTTCCGACACCATTTGTTCCTTTCGTTCTGTTAACCCCTGGTCCGTAGACCTCACACTTCGCCGCGCTATGACCATTTCTTTTACACTTGTTGCAAAATTTGGTGCAGAACCCCGAGTGATACTTTTCACACCTTTGGCATAGCTGCTTCTGATTGTTGTTGTTGTTGCGGTTGTTATTGTTGTTGGGATGATTGTTGTAGTTGCTGTTGTTGTTGTTGTTGTTGTTGGGACGTTTGTTGTAGTTGCGATTGATGTTGCGATTGTTGGGATAATTGTTGCGATTATTATTGTAATTGCTGTTGTTGTTGTATTGGTGATTCTTATCACCGTTTTCCCCTCACTTTCTTTTGACTTGCTTCACATTGGCCTCTTCAGCCGCCTGTTCTTTAATTCTTTCCTCAATCTGGTTCACTAGTTTGTGAGCCATTCTACATGCCTATTGTATGGAGGCGGGTTCGTGTGAACTTATATCTTCTTGGATTCTTTCCGGTAATCCTTTCACAAACGCGTCGATCTTCTCTTCCTCATCTTCGAACGCTCCCGGACACAATAGGCACAATTCTGTGAATCGTCTTTCGTACATGGTAATATCAAATCCTTGGGTTCGTAACCCTCTAAGTTCTGTCTTGAGCTTATTGACCTCGGTTCTGGGACGGTACTTCTCGTTCATCAAGTGCTTGAATGCTGACCACGGTAGTGCGTAAGCATCATCTTGTCCCACTTGCTCTAGATAGGTATTCCACCATGTTAATGCAGAACCTGTGAAGGTATGCGTAGCGTACTTCACTTTGTCCTCTTCAGTACACTTACTTATTGCAAATACCGATTCGACCTTCTCGGTCCACCGTTTCAATCCGATCGGTCCTTCGGTTCCATCAAATTCCAAAGGTTTGCAGGCAGTGAATTCTTTGTAGGTGCATCCTACACGATTTCCTGTACTGCTAGATCCAAGGTTATTGTTGGTATGTAGCGCAGCCTGTACTGCGGCTATGTTTGAAGCTAGAAAAGTACGGAATTCCTCTTCATTCATATTCACGGCGTGTCAAGTAGTCGGTGCCATTTCCTTCAAAATAGTCAAATGGAACAAGTTAATCATACAGAATATTAAGAGTAGTTAATAGTATTTCGTAGCATAATATGAACTCATTTATAAAAGCTTTTTCTTCATATTACCGTTTTATAAGTTTAAATTCGGGTAGTACCTACCCGTTAAGTTCATACTTAGTAGCTAATATACAATTCAACTACTACAATTCTATATGAAAAATTGATTATAATAATATTTCGCGTTCAAACTTTTATACAATATTTTACAAACTTACAATACCGCTTATTTTACATAAAGCATGAAATATAGCACACAATAACTTTGATACAAGATAGTTGTGAAGATAATTCTAGCTAGTACACAAGTCGTTCAGCAAAGGCAATAAAGACACGTAACTCATACGTCCAGAAACAAGTCATGCATTCTGGTTTTACTAGGACTACTTCCCATCCTTGGTCTTGTGGAACATAACCGTTATGGCCGTTGATAAGACAGCGTGTTGTAACGTCGTCAAAGGGACGAGGGTTATGTAATGACCAACAGTCTCGTAATAACCTAAAAACCTCATTTCTTACCCCAATTACCGACTCCGTCACATGTGGGAACGTTTTGTTTAATAGCTGTAGCCCGATGTTCTTTTTCTCACTTTGGTGAGAAGCGAACATTACTAACCCGTAAGCATAGCATGCTTCTTTATGTTGCATGTTAGCCGCTTTTTCTAAATCATGAAGTCCTATATTCGGATACATTGAGTCAAAATAATTTCTTAACCCGTTGAGTAAAATAGCATTTGGGTTCCCCGCAATATATGCGTCAAAGTAAACACATCGTAACTTATGGGTTTCCCAATGTGATATCCCCCATCTTTCAAACGAAAGTCTCTTATAAACCAAGACATTCTTGGAACGTTCTTTGAATGTCTTACAAACTGATCTCGCCTTAAATAGTTGTGCCGAGGAATTCTGACCGACTCTAGACAAGATTTCATCAATCACGTCTCCGGGTAGGTCTCTTAAAATATTGGGTTGTCTATCCATTTTGTGTTTTTATACTGTAAAATAGACAAGAGTTAGATTCATAAAAAAAAATACTTATTAATACAAGCAATTTTTACATATATCATAAACCATAAGCAAACTATATTACATATATTACACCACACGAATACAACTATCTTATTCCGACTCGCTTGTTTCTTCTTCTTCGATTTTGGTTCATTTTGCCAAGTTTCTAGGGATATATGATGTTCCCCTAATACGAGCCGTCGTTTTCCACATTGGTTTAGAAAAACCTGGTGGTTTAGAGGTTCCCGGGTTATTGTTACAACTTAAGAAATACGGGTGTTGATGATACATATAAAGTTCATCGGGTTTGGAATCAAATTTCTCTATTTTTATGCCCTTTCCCTTATTGTTCTCTTTTGCCTTATTAAATTGTGTTGGGGTAATTTCTATAACATCATCGGAATCCTTATCGGGATCCGATTCATTGGAGAATTGGTAATACTCCCAATACTTTGCTTCCTTGGCAGAGACACCATTGACCATAATTAACTTTGGTCGGTTGGTTGAGGATTTTCTTCTACTTAACCGTTTTATTATTTCCCCCACTAGTTCTATTTCTTCTTCCGGTTCCAATTCTTCTTCCGGTTCCGATTCTTCTTCCGGTTCCGACTCTTCTTCCGGTTCCTCTTCGGGAACTTGTGAATCAGTCCACGAATCATTCCAATTTACATTTGACTCTTCATTATTATTAGGTGAGTCAATGGGACTTGTTCTAGAGGTAGACATCTATCACATAATATCAAACGCGTTAAGAGATTAATATATCACATAATATTCACATGTTAAAAATATATAGTTTCCAACAAAATTTGTTAAGCAATCATTTTTCAAGTAAACACGGTCGAAGTCCAGACTCACTAATGCATCCTAACAACTCGATAAGACACACTAATGCAAAATTCTGGTTCTCTAAGACCAACGCTCGGATACCAACTGAAATGTCCCGTTCTTATTGATTAAAAATGTTCCATATTAATTGATTTCGTTGCGAGGTTTTGACCTCTATATGAGACATTTTTCAAAGACTGCATTCATTTTTAAAACAAACCATAACCTTTATTTCATAAATAAAGGTTTAAAAAGCTTTACGTAGATTATCAAATAATGATAATCTAAAATATCCTGTTTACACACGACCATTACATAATGGTTTACAATACAAATATGTTACATCGAAATCAGTTTCTTGAATGCAGTTTTTACACAATATCATACAAACATGGACTCCAAATCTTGTCCTTATTTTAGTATGCAACAGCGGAAGCTCTTAGTATTCACCTGAGAATAAACATGCTTTAAACGTCAACAAAAATGTTGGTGAGTTATAGGTTTAACCTATATATATCAAATCGTAACAATAGACCACAAGATTTCATATTTCAATACACATCCCATACATAGAGATAAAAATCATTCATATGGTGAACACCTGGTAACCGACATTAACAAGATGCATATATAAGAATATCCCCATCATTCCGGGACACCCTTCGGATATGATATAAATTTCGAAGTACTAAAGCATCCGGTACTTTGGATGGGGTTTGTTAGGCCCAATAGATCTATCTTTAGGATTCGCGTCAATTAGGGTGTCTGTTTCCTAATTCTTAGATTACCAGACTTAATAAAAAGGGGCATATTCGATTTCGATAATTCAACCATAGAATGTAGTTTCACGTACTTGTGTCTATTTTGTAAATCATTTATAAAACATGCATGTATTCTCATCCCAAAAATATTAAATTTTAAAAGTGGGACTATAACTCACTTTCACAGATTTTTACTTCGTCGGGAAGTAAGACTTGGCCACTAGTTGATTCACGAACCTATAACAATATATACATATATATCAAAGTATGTTCAAAATATATTTACAACACTTTTAATATATTTCGATGTTTTAAGTTTATTAAGTCAGCTGTCCTCGTTAGTAACCTACAACTAGTTGTCCACAGTTAGATGTACATAAATAAATCGATAAATATTATCTTGAATCAATCCACGACCCAGTGTATACGTATCTCAGTATTGATCACAACTCAAACTATATATATTTTAGAATCAACCTCTACCCTGTATAGCTAACTCCAACATTCACATATAGAGTGTCTATGGTTGTTCCGAAATTTATATAGATGTGTCGACATGATAGGTCGAAACATTGTATACGTGTCTATGGTATCTCAAGATTACATAATATACAATACAAGTTGATTAAGTTATGGTTGGAATAGATTTGTTACCAATTTTCACGTAGCTAAAATGAGAAAAATTATCCAATCTTGTTTTACCCTGAACTTCTTCATTTTAAATCCGTTTTGAGTGAATCAAATTGCTATGGTTTCATATTGAACTCTATTTTATGAATCTAAACAGAAAATGTATAGGTTTATAGTTGGAAAATTAAGTTACAAGTCATTTTTGTAAAGGTAGTCATTTCAGTCGAAAGAACGACGTCTAGATGACCATTTTAGAAAACATACTTCCACTTTGAGTTTAACCATAATTTTTGGATATAGTTTCATGTTCATAATAAAAATCATTTTCTCATAATAACAACTTTTAAATCAAAGTTTATCATAGTTTTTAATTAACTAACCCAAAACAGCCCGTGGTGTTACTACGACGGCGTAAATCCGGTTTTACGGTGTTTTTCGTGTTTCCAGGTTTTAAATCATTAAGTTAGCATATCATATAGATACAGAACATGTGTTTAGTTGATTTTAAAAGTCAAGTTAGAAGGATTAACTTTTATTTGCGAACAAGTTTAGAATTAACTAAACTATGTTCTAGTGATTACAAGTATAAACCTTCGAATAAGATAGCTTTATATGTATGAATCGAATGATGTTATGAACATCATTACTACCTCAAGTTCCTTGGATAAACCTACTGGAAATGAAAAAAATAGATCTAGCGTCAAAGGATCCTTGGATGGCTTGAAAGTTCTTGAAGCAGAATCATGACACGAAAACAATTTCAAGTAAGATTTCCACTCGAAATAAGATTGTTATAGTTATAGAAATTGAATTAAAGTTTGAATATGATTATTACCTTGTATTAGAAAGATAACCTACTGTAAGTAACAAAGGTTTCTTGATCTTGGATGATTACTTGAATGGATTTAGAAAACTTGGAAGTAAACTTGCAATCTTGGAAGTATTCTTGATTTTATGAAACTAGAACTTTTGGAATTTATGAAGAACACTTAGAACTTGAAGATAGAACTTGAGAGAGATCAATTATATGAAGAAAATTGAAGAATGAAAGTGTTTGTAGGTGTTTTGTTCGTTGGTGTATGGATTAGATATAAAGGATATGTAATTTTGTTTTCATGTAAATAAGTCATGAATGATTACTCATATTTTTGTAATTTTATGAGATATTTCATGCTAGTTGCCAAATGATGGTTCCCACATGTGTTATGTGAATCACATGGGCTGCTAAGAGCTGATCATTGGAGTGTATATACCAATAGTACATACATCTAAAAGCTGTGTATTGTACGAGTACGAATACGGGTGCATACGAGTAGAATTGTTGATGAAACTGAACGAGGATGTAATTGTAAGCATTTTTGTTAAGTAGAAGTATTTTGATAAGTGTCTTGAAGTCTTTCAAAAGTGTGTGAATACATATTAAAACACTACATGTATATACATTTTAACTGAGTCGTTAAGTCATCGTTAGTCGTTACATGTAAATGTTGTTTTGAAACCTTTAGGTTAACGATCTTGTTGAATGTTGTTAACCCATTATTTATTATAACAAATGAGATGTTAAATTGTTATATTATCATGATATTATGATATATAATATATCTTAGTATGATATATATACAGTTAAATGTCGTTACAACGATAATCGTTACATATATGTCTCGTTTCGAAATCATTAAGTTAGTAGTCTTATTTTTACATATGTATTTCATTATTAATACACTTAATAATATATTTACTTATCATTTAACATAATTAACCAAGTGTATCAATTTCTTTATATGATTCATATGTACCTAGTAAGACGTTGTTATAACGATAATCGTTATATACATCGTTTTCGAGTTTCTTAAATTAATAGTCTCATTTTTATGTATATAACTCATTGTTAAAATACCTAATGAGATACATACTTATAATAAAATCATGTTAACTATATATATAACCATATATATGTCATCGTATAGTTTTTACAAGTTTTAACGTTCGTGAATCACCGGTCAACTTGGGTGGTCAATTGTCTATATGAAACCTATTTCAATTAATCAAGTCTTAACAAGTTTGATTGCTTAACATGTTGGAAACACTTAATCATGTAAATAACAATTTCATTTAATATATATATAAACATGGAAAAGTTCGGGTCACTACAGATAATTATTCTGATAATTATTTCCAGGCCTTTGGTTTATGTATGAAATATTCTCTCTTTGTTCCATTGTTAGTTAAATACTGAGACAATCTTTTGTCAAATGTGGTCCTCCACACTGCTCACAACTAATTCGTATTGAGTGGATATCTTTAGTCATCTTTTCCATTCGTCTCTCGACAGCATCTATCTTTGCGGAAATGGAATCTAAGTCATGGCTAGAATCGGCTCTAGCTGCTTTAGATGATCTAACGATATTTTTTTCTTGGTGCCACTCATGTGAGTGGGAAGCAGTGTTATCAATAATTTTGTAAGCATCAGTTTCGGTTTTCTTCATAATGGAACCACCAGCTGCTATATCGATGTCTTTTCTTGTAGTGATGTCGCATCCTTGGTAGAATATTTGTACTATTTGACAAGTGTCTAAACTATGTTGTGGACATCCTCTTAATAACTTTCCGAATCTGGTCCATGCCTCATATAGAGTTTTGTTTGGTTTCTGTGTGAACGTAACAATTTCTCCTTGAAGTCTTACGGCTTTAGATGCAGGAAAGAATTGTTTAATAAATTTTTCAACTAAAACATCCCATGTATCAATCGCCCCTTCAGGTAACGATTCTCACAAATCTTTGGCTTCTCCCTTTAAAGTCCAGGGAAATAACATGAGATATATCTGTTCATCCTCAAATTCTCTTATTTTAAATAGAGTGCAGATCCTATTAAAGGTACGAAGATGTTCATTTGGATCTTCCTTCGGCGCACCACTAAATTGGCATTGATTAGTCACCATGTGTTGAATTTGTCCTTTGATTTCATAATCTGGCGCATTAATGTCTAGATGAGTAATTGCGTGACCTTGGCCAGTGTGTTTAGCACGCATTCGGTCTTCCATACTTAGAGGTTCCAGATTTTCCATGATTGAATTTGTTGAATCTGAATCACTAGAGGATTCTGATTTAATGGTTCGTTCCTCAACAATCTCTGTTTGAATGATTGGTGGTTCCGGAGGAAAAATTAATGGTTCAGGATCTATGAATTGTCCCTGAATATTTTCCGGATTCTCAATTGTGAGGTAGGGTTCAAAAAATGGATTATCGAAAATTTGAATTGGAGTACTTGGTCGACTGGATGACCATTCTAAAGGAAAATCAACGGCGGTAATATTAGCTAGATGTCTTGATCGAGTTACAGGTGGTGAACGTACAAAAGGTGGTGAATGTTTTGCTCGGTGCATTCACTGAATATCCTATTAGTCTTTAAAAAGAAAGAAAAACTATACAAGTTATCCAATTAATAGACTTTTCTGATTTTGCCCACGTTTCGAATAGCCAAAAGATGCAGCAGAGGGGCAGGATTCGTTTGGTCTCAATATAATTGAGTACTGTTTGGCTCCAATAACCCGGTCCACATACAAATCCAACTATTACTACGAACCAGAAAATTTTCAACGTCTATTAATTTAACCGCTTAAAATAAATTTTTCGATTTGAATTATTAGAGAAGAAGTAGAGAAAATTCTAAATCCTAAAAACCAGAGCGACGAGAAATAAGAAAGAAATAGATTGTGCGTCGAAAAGCGTCGAAAAAATAAAAGGTCGCAAAATGAGTGTCGAAAAATAAAAATAAGTAGCGCGAAAAACGGCGTCGCAAAATTCTAAAGCACCTAAATCTTAGTCTAAGGAATAAGCACTTAAGGGATTTTACGGCAAAGCCTAAAAATCTAAAAATGAAAATAAGCTACGGCAAAATACTAGAACTTACAACTAGCTACGAACAAATAAAAATACAAATATTACGATTAAATGATAAAAAGATAAAAAAATAAAAATAAGCTTAAATTTGATAAAATTATTTATTTTTATAAAAATATTATTTATTTATTTTTATTTATAAAAGTATTAATTTATATATATATTTAAAAATACTAATTAATATTTAAAATACAAATTAATTTAAAAACTAAAACTAAATATTAATATTAAATATAAACCTAATTAAGTTTTAATAATAATAATTAAATTATACTCCGTAATAAATGCCAAATTAGGGTTCTGCTCGCGTCAGGGTGGCTCCGCGAGTTGCCGTACACCTGGCAACAAACTCCGCGAGTCGCGGGGTATGAAATTTCAGATTAGGTGGTTTCGTTTGACAGGTTTCGTTTTATATATATATATATATATATATATATATATATATATATATATATATATATATATATATATATATATATATATATATATATATATATATTTAATTTTTTTCTGTTTTATATTTTCTGTTTTAATAATTAAATAAAATATTTATATAAATTAAATAAAAACTTATGTTTTAAAAACTAAAATAAAAATAGAAATACAGAAATTTTATAAAACTTAAATATTTAACAAACTCTTAAAAATATTTATATTTTTGTTTTTATTTTTATATTTTCGAATATTTAAAACGTATTTTTACAAAAACGTATTTTTATAAAAGTAAACTAAAAATAAAAATCTTTTTTTGTGTGTGTGTGGCTTTTCGCTTCGGCGTTCCCCGGCAGCGGCCCCAAAAATACTTGATGTTATGCGAGGCGTATATGAAATAGCTTTATTTTTACAACGATTAACTATTAAATATGATACAATTTTACTCAAGATATTTATTTATTTATAGAATGGATATACTTAAACCTTGCTACAACACTTATAGGCAGTGTACCTAATCATGCAGTAGTGTAGTTTTTAGTAAGTCCGGTTCGTTCCACAGGGAATCTTTTAAACAAAGCTGAACGCTATATTAGTTTTAATTTATAAAAATACAAATATATATATATAAGTAATATTATTATTATAAAGGGGGGGGGGGTTTGTCGTTTAATGACCGGTTTGTCGATTTTTAAAACTTTAGTCGCAGTTAAAACCTAATGTAAAATATTAAATAAATAAAAGACTTAATTTAAAGCGTAAAGTAAATAACGATAATGAAATTGCGATAAATAAAAGTGCGATAAAATAAAATTACGATAATTAAAGAGTACGATAATTAAAAGTGCAATTAAATACAATAACAATAAATAAAAGTGCGATAATTAAAAGTGCAATTAAATATAAAATAAAGGAAATTAAATATGAAATAAAAGAATTATGCTTATTTAAACTTCCGTAATCATGATGTTTGACGTGTTGATTTTAGTTTTATGCCCATGGGTTAATTGTCCTTTGTCCTGGATTATTTAATATGTCCGTCTGGTTTTTGTCCATAACAGTCCATCAGTCATAAATATAAAGTGCGAGTATCCTCGTCAAATTATCCTTATACTCGAAGTCAAATATTCTAACTAATTGGGGACTTAAATTGTAACAAGATTTTAATACTTTGTTTAATAATTACACCAGGTTATCGACTGCGTGTAACCCAAGGTTTTAATACTTTGTTATCAATTATGCCAATTGTCCTTGTACATAAATTCACCCCTGTTTTAATAATTCTAGTGACTATTAATCCATTCCCGTGTCTGGTTAAATGAACGATTATTCGTACATATAAATATCCCGCCCATCGTGTCCGATCGAGTGTATATGGTTATTTATAGGGACGTCCAATTGTAAATCTTTATATTAAAATTAAAAAACTATCATTTAGTTAAACAAATATAAAGTCCATTAATAGCCCATAGTCTAATTTCCACAAGTGTCATTCTTTTGTCCAAACCCCAAATTATGGTACAAAGCCCAATTACCCAATTTTAGTATTTTTAGCCCAACATCATGATTACTTCGTTTTAAAAAAGCATAATAATAACTTAGCTATGAGACATTAAATTAAAAAGGTTGAACATAACTTACAATGATTAAAAATAGCGTAGCGTTATACGGACAGAATTTCACCCTTACAACATTCGCTAACATACCCTTATTATTAGGATTTAAAATTAAAATTAAAATTAATATATATATATATATATATATATATATATATATATATATATATATATATATATATATATACGTTTACATATATATAGAGAGATTGATGGATGGATATTTAAAACGGATCAAATGCGTTGGCTTTTATAGGCAGTTTCAGAATTTGGGGCTCCGCGAGTCGCGACCCCTTTGCTCTTAGAACTCCGCGAGTCGCGGAGAGATCGGATCCAGCTCACACCTTTTGGATCTTTGTTTGCCGACATAATATATATATATAAATATAAAATATAAATAATTAATATAATTATTTATATATTATATTATATTTTTGTGCATAGTAGACTTGTAATTTTTGGTCCGTTGCGTCGCGCGTTGAGAGTTGACTGAAAGGACCCGTTCATATACATTATAAACGATTCACAATAGTTGATTACATCGCGAGGTATTTGACCTCTATATGATATATTTTACAAACATTGCATTCATTTTTAAAAGACAAACTTTCTTTACAACGAAAGTTGACGGCATGCACACCATTTCATAATACATCCAACTATAATAGGCTTAATAATAATCTTGATGAACTCAATGACTCGAATGCAACATCTTTCAAAATATGCCATGAATGACTCCAAGTAATATCCTTAAAATGAGCTAATGCACAGCGAAAGATTTCTTTAATACCTGAGAATAAACATGCTTTAAAATGTCAACCAAAAGGTTGGTGAGTTCATAGGTTTATCATAACAATCATTTCAATATATTAATAGACCACAAGATTTCTGTTTATAAATATATGTACACTCGCAAGTGTATAAAAGTATTCTATAAGTTGTAGGCACCCGGTAACAAGCCTTAACTTTCATGTTTTACCCTCTGAAGTACACCAGATCAGGTGTGTTTAAAATAACCTCGAAGTACTAAAGCATCCCATAGTCAGGATGGGGTTTGTTAGGCCCAATAGATCTATCTTTAGGATTCACGCCTACCGTACATAGACAAGTAGTTTAATGTTACCAAGCTAAGGGTATATTTCTGGTTTAAACCCACGTAGAATTAGTTTTAGTACTTGTGCCTATTTCGTAAAACATTTATAAAAACAGCGCATGTATTCTCAGTCCCAAAAATATATATAAAAGGGAGCAAATGAAACTCACAATACTGTATTTCGTAGTAAAAATACATATAACATCATTTAACAAGTGCAAGGTTGGCCTCAGATTCACGAACGTATCAATATTGAGATTCAATATTGCAGGAAAGTACGTAGACGCAACGGAGATGATAAACACTAGATTGACCTCACGAGCATACCCATGAACCATACCCATCACCTCCATAGCTATAACCCATAATTTCCTTAGCTTCGACTCATTCAAAAAAACTATTTTGAAATCACTCGGACAGCACTCCGTCGTAATATTTTATGTATACTAATAATATCTTGAAATAATACAGAGCAAATATATATATATATATATATATATATATATATATATATATATATATATATATATATATATATATATATATATATATATATATATATATATATATATATATATATATATATATATATATATATATATATATATATATATATATATATATAAATTGATTGAGAGAGTTTAGAGAAATATATTTTCAAGTTTCTATGAAATAATGAAACCTATTGAATTCTATTTATAATAGATTTTTGAATTATTAAAGTGAATTATTAAAGTATGAATTATTAAAGTGAATTATTAAAGTATAAATTATTAAAGTGAATTATTAAAGTATGAATTATTAAAGTGAATTATTAAAGTATGAATTATTAAAGTGAATTATTAAAGTATGAATTATTAAAGTGAATTATTAAAGTATGTATTATTAAAGTGAATTATTAAAGTATGAATTATTAAAGTGAATTATTAAAGTATGAATTATTAAAGTGAATTATTTAAAGTTAAAGTAAAGTAAAAGTAAAGTAAAGGTAAAGTTAAAGTATATTAAAAGTATAAAACTATATAAGTATAATACTCGTATAAATATATATAATATTAATTTAAATCGTTATTTATATTTAATAAAATAAACTATAAATATCGTTATCTTTATCATACTGGTTAAGTAATGAGTTGTCAAAAGTGGTTCTAGATATTTATAAAAGATATATACGTTTTAATAATAAAGTTCTTTTTAAACTGAAAACGTTTTTTGTACTTTTGAAACTAAATCAGATAAATATGATAATTTTGTTTTCCAAAACTAAATATATTTAAGAATCATTTTGTTAAAAGATTAAAATAATGGAAATCGTTATATCATAAAACATTTTAGAAAAGTAGAATTATATATATTCATAATAGGTTTCAAGTTTTTAAATTACAGTCTATTGGTGAAGCATGGGATAAAGTTCAAAGGTTAAATAAACGTACGAAATCATCTTAATGAAAAATGTCGAGTTACTTAACTTGTCGATATCCAACATCTAAGTTATTTACACTCCATGTTCTTATTTTCATATTAAATAAAATGAAAGTTAACATAGTTATCTTATCAAGGTCACGAGAAAAATATTATAAAACATGCCTTGGAAATTAAACAGGAATTTCCACTAACCCTTGTCTAGTTCCCGTTAATTGACACATTTGTTCTTATTTATAAATCGCTTTACCATTTTCCGAATGTTGTCAAAAAGAATAGATTTCTTAAATCACAGTGGACCTCATAACATAGGCCCGTAATCATATCATAATGTATCTGATAATTCAATCATTTGATATTATCTCTTAATTCTATCGATAAATATATCGAAACAAATACGTTCATGTAAAGTATCATATATCTAATACTTTGTTAATGTTTTTAGTTAATATTATATATTATATATACATATCTTTATACTTATAATTGTTCGTGAATCGTCGAACACAGTCAAAGGGTAATTGATTACATGAATGTAGTTCCAAACTTTTTGAGATTCAACATTACAAATTCTGCTTATCGTGTCGGAAACATATAAAAGTTAAGTTTAAATTTGGTCAAAAATTTCTGGGTTGTCACAGTACCTACCCGTTAAAGAAATTTCGTCCCGAAATTTGATCGAGGTCGTCATGGCTAACAATAAGAATGTTATTATGACGAATATAAGTTGATTCATAGGGTTTTATCATGATTGAGAAATATGGATAAAATAATTCGATTACTCGAAACGTATGAGTGAAGCTATCGTAAAAGAGTGAAATGAGAAAATAGGGATTCATCTTATCTTTTGACGTCATCACGGTTGATCTTCGGATTAAAGAAAATCTTTGTAATCTATATAGGATTTGATTCTTCGGTGATTAAGGAAATTATGATCCTCTTCGATTTAATGCGATGATTCATCTCGATTTTTCTGTCGGATATTTCACTATAAATCCACCTCCTTCGTTTCCTTTTAATTCACACCTTCTATTCTTTCTCTCTCAATTCTTACTTTAAAATTATTCGTCAATATGCTTCATCCAGTGCTGATTCTCGATATACTCCTCACTTTCATATCTGTCGTTCTTCTTTTTCATCTACCTCCAGAAGAATCTATTTACTTCTACTATACTCTTGGTTTTATAGTGTTTTTAGTTCTCCCGTGTCTTTATATTGCTATATGCATCGATATATACGGTTTATAGTTTCTGGGTTGTTGTTGGGTTTTATATCTTCCCTTATATTTTGATGTCCCTACTTCTGTCTTCTATAATCATTGTCATCCCCAATTAATGCTCTCTTTTATTTGCTACGATTTATACCTCAATTTCTATTTCAGAGTTTTGTCCTTTCGTTTCTTCTTCTTGCGATTAAGCGCCGCTTGTAATGGTCCAGAATTCGCATATATGAATTTTAGAATGAACATTGTTAATGTTCTAAGAAGGAAATTGTAATGGCACGATCTTGACTTGTCAAATTACTAGAATACCTCGAAAAAGGCCGAATCATCAAGAAATATTTTCTTGATATTTTAGAGGTTAAAGAGAATACAAGAGTCGTGTAACATAGCACATGATGACGTTATGATCTGTGAATCATCACGTTCCATTTAGAAACTCAATATGACTTACTATAATATAATCACGTTGATCAAGTGTCATTATATTATACTAGTTCATGCTTCAGTTCAGAACACTACTTCAAAAATATTCCTATTTTAAATTCGAAAGTTTCAGAATTTAGAAACTAAAATAGTTTCTTTTATGATGTAATACAGACAGCACGAAGAGGTAAATGATTTCAGATAAGAATAATTATGGAAATATCTTCAGAAATATGGAGAATATTTATAATGAAAGATACGATGATATCTTAAAATTTCTAATATCAGAGGATGATGAAGAATATTGTCCGTAAGGGTTTAGAGTCAGGAGCAAGGTATTCGATAATGACTTCAGCAGACACGGAATCATTTGGATTCTTTGAAGGTAGATTTCGTCCTTGTGATTTATCCACAGCCTTCTTCATGGTTTGCTCAATCCGTATTTTTTAGTACCAAATCTTCTCTTTTTCTGAGCTTTGCCAACACACTACTCTTTATTATCAAACTTTTTACTGTTAAGGTCGTTTATAGTTTTTGCTGCTTCATCAGTATTTCGAGAACTAGTTTGCAGTTTAGGGTGTTTTTCAGAAACTTCATATTCAAAGTATATAAGTCCAGAAGATATACACATATAATTGTTGGCGTAGACATGCTGCGAGATTTCAAAATACTGATTGCTAATTTCCGATGATTCATATGGCAATTCTCGTTACAAGATGCAGATGAGTAAATGATGGGTTTTTGATAAATATAAAGATTTTTCGGAAAGTCAAAGATCAATGAAGTTGTTAATAAGTTTACTGCTAATGTGGCGAGATATGAAAGGTTCCCCGGTAATAATGATGAAGGGGTAATCATTATAATAAGGCTTATTCGAATGAACAATTGAAGTTGGTTTGCTGGAGCTGTGACAAAACCGTCTATTTTTAGAAGGGATTGAAAAGTTATTTTAGCTAGTAAATACCAAAAGGTCTGACATGGATACATGTTAAATTATGACTTTGGTTTCAAGAGTTTTTTAGGTACGTAACTGTGGATAACATGTGGTTGGATCATCATCTCGATTGCTCGTTATTTGAAGTGTCTTCAGGTATTTCGAAGGGCTTGAACACAGATTATAATCGTTAATATACATACGATGTTCTAACACAGTTTTGAAGTTAAAGTATAGCTTTAAAAGATATAAGAATCTAAGAGTGATGATACCGGTTATAACTTGAATTGAATTCGGCGATTTCAAAATCAGAATATGTAATTAGATTTTTGAATGAGTATGGTTGTTTTGATTTCTATAAAAGAATGTATATTGTTGTGAAAGTAGGGAGTATAATGGATGATTTGCTGAATCAGATTCGAAGAATGTAACATATTAATTGTGAATTTATATATCTCTCGGGTATTACCTACCCGTTAAAAAAAATATGTCACAATTAATATTTTGTACAAAAGAATTTTATTACAGTCTTTATGGAAATATATGTATATATTTCTTCAGATGTAATATAGATTTAATGAGTTAATATTAAATTAAACTCACTTGATTTATGGTTAAGGCTAGGATAGATAATTTCTAAACTTTAGAAATTACATAATCGTCGTAGAATGTTTTCCCAATGAAGTTATGAATCAATACTTCATCGTTGTGGTATTCCTTAGTATCTACAGGGAGTATGACGTCGATGCTCATGGGACAGATTGTGAAGTTGAGGTTTGCGATGCGGTTGTTGTTGGTGGTGGTAATGGTACTTTTGATGTTGTTGATGGTGGTACTGGTTATGTTGCTGGTGCTGCTGCTGGTGTTTGTAACCTTTGCACCATATTCTCCAAAGCCACTACCCGAGCGCGAAGCTTGTTGACTTCTTCTATTACACCAGGGTGATTGTCGGTTCGGACGAGCGGAAAAATAAGATCTAGAATTTGGTGTAGTATATAATCATGACGAGATACTCTGGGAATGAGAGAGAAAATGGTGTTTCAAACAGGTTCGCCGGTAAGTGCTTCAGGTTCATTGCCAGGAGGGCAATGTGGTGGATGGAAAGGATCACCTTCTTCTTGTCTCCAATGATTAAGGAGGCTACGAACCCATCCCCAATTCATCCAGAATAGATAATGGCTAATTGGTTGATCCATTCCAGTCACACTTCTTTCGAAGCTTGAGTGGGATTCCATTTCGGAATTCGAGGAACTTGAACTGATGACGAATTCCATTTCGTACGATTTGATAAAGGATTTTTCGATACGAAATAATTTTCCGGCTATCGGGTGGTTTTCTAACTACATAGAATATCTATATATATAGATCAAAAGATTTCATAGATTACGGAGGAATTTACGGAATATGTCTGGCAAAGTTTATGGTAATAGATACGATAAGATATGATTTAACAGATACGCTAAGATATGAATTTTGTCTATACACTATTCATGCAATCAATGCAGCAAGACGTGTCTAGACTAAGAATGATAAGCAGGTAATTTCCTAAGGATGGTAAGTATATGATTTCCGACTAAAAATGATAAACAAAACTTTTGACATGCAGACACGGTCGAAGTCCAGACTCACTAATGCATCTTAACAACTATCAGTTAGACACACTAATGCAAGACCTGGTTCGCTAAGACCACCGCTCTGATACCAACTGAAAGTTGGGGCCGCATCCCACTCAGTGCCTTCTCAGCTAACCGCCTGTGACCACTGAGCGTACCTCAGACACTGATTTTAAGGCCCGCCTCTCGGCAACGTACAGCCAACCCTAACAGGGACCACAAGGAGTAAGAGTCAATGCTTCGTCACAGGTAACACTGTGAGAACCCCCTCTACGATTAACCCGCTAATAAACGGCATTAAACCAGCTCTGATACCAACTGAAAGGACCCGTTCATATACATTATAAACGATTCACAATAGTTGATTACATCGTGAGGTATTTGACCTCTATATGATACATTTTACAAACATTGCATTCATTTTTAAAAGACAAACTTTCTTTACAACGAAAGTTGACGGCATGCACACCATTTCATAATACATCCAACTATAATTAGCTTAATAATAATCTTGATGAACTCAATGACTCGAATGCAACATCTTTCAAAATATTCCATGAATGACTCCAAGTAATATCCTTAAAATTGAGCTAATGCACAGCGGAAGATTTCTTTAATACCTGAGAATAAACATGCTTTAAAATGTCAACCAAAAGGTTGGTGAGTTCATAGGTTTATCATAACAATCATTTCAATATATTAATAGATCACAAGATTTCTGTTTATAAATATATGTACACTCGCAAGTGTATAAAAGTATTCTATAAGTTTTAGGCACCCGGTAACAAGCCTTAACTTTCATGCTTTACCCTCTGAAGTACACCAGATCAGGTGTGTTTAAAATAACCTCGAAGTGCTAAAGCATCCCATAGTCAGGATGAGGTTTGTCAGGCCCAATAGATCTATCTTTAAGATTCGCGCCTACCGTACATAGACAAGTAGTTTAATGTTACCAAGCTAAGGGTATATTTCTGGTTTAAACCCACGTAGAATTAGTTTTAGTACTTGTGCCTATTTCGTAAAACATTTATAAAAACAGTGCATTTATTCTCAGTCCCAAAAATATATATAAAAGGGAGCAAATGAAACTCACAATACTGTATTTCGTAGTAAAAATACATATAACGTCATTTAACAAGTGCAAGGTTGGCCTCGGATTCACGAACGTATCAATATTGAGATTCAATATTGCAGGAAAGTACGTAGACGCAACGGAGATGATAAACACTAGATTGACCTCACGAGCATACTCATGAACCATACCCATCACCTCCATAGCTATAACCCATAATTTCCTTAGCTTCGACTCATTCAAAAAAACTATTTTGAAATCACTCGGACAGCACTCCGTCGTAATATTTTATGTATACTAATAATATCTTGAAATAATACAGAGCAAATATATATATATATATATATATATATATATATATATATATATATATATATATATATATATATAAATTGATTGAGAGAGTTTAGAGAAATATATTTTGAAGTTTCTATGAAATAATGAAACCTATTGAATTTTATTTATAATAGATTTTTGAATTATTAAAGTGAATTATTAAAGTATGAATTATTAAAGTGAATTATTAAAGTATAAATTATTAAAGTGAATTATTAAAGTATGAATTATTAAAGTATGAATTATTAAAGTGAATTATTAAAGTATGAATTATTAAAGTGAATTATTAAAGTATGAATTATTAAAGTGAATTATTAACGTATGAATTATTAAAGTGAATTATTAAAGTAGGAATTATTAAAGTGAATTATTTAAAGTTAAAGTAAAGTAAAAGTAAAGTAAAGGTAAAGTTAAAGTATATTAAAAGTATAAAACTATATAAGTATAATACGCGTATAAATATATATAATATTAATTTAAATTGTTATTTATATTTAATAAAATAAAATATAAATATCGTTATCTTTATCATACTGGTTAAGTAATGAGTTGTCAAAAGTGGTTCTAGATATTTATAAAAGATATATACGTTTTAATAATAAAGTTCTTTTTAAACTGAAAACGTTTTTTGTACTTTTGAAACTAAATCAGATAAATATGATAATTTTGTTTTCCAAAACTAAATATATTTAAGAATCATTTTGTTAAAAGATTAAAATAATGGAAATCGTTATATCATAAAACATTTTAGAAAAGTAGAATTATCTATATTCATAATAGGTTTTAAGTTTTTAAATTACAGTCTATTAGTGAAGCATGGGATAAAGTTCAAAGGTTAAATAAACGTATGAAATCATCTTAATGAAAAATGTCGAGTTACTTAACTTGTCGATATCCAACATCTAAGTTATTTACACTCCACGTTCTTATTTTCATATTAAATAAAATGAAAGTTAACATAGTTATCTTATCAAGGTCACGAGAAAAATATTATAAAACATGCCTTGGAAATTAAACAGGAATTTCCACTAACCCTTGTCTAGTTCCCGTTAATTGACACATTTGTTCTTATTTATAAATCACTTTACCATTTTCCGAATGTTGTCAAAAAGAATAGATTTCTTAAATCACAGTGGACCTCATAACATAGGCCCGTAATCATATCATAATGTATCTGATAATTCAATCATTTGATATTATCTCTTAATTCTGTCGATAAATATATCGAAACAAATACGTTCATGTAAAGTATCATATATCTAATACTTTGTTAATGTTTTTAGTTAATATTATATATTATATATACATATCTATATACTCATAATTGTTCGTGAATCGTCAAACACAGTCAAAGGGTAATTGATTACATGAATGTAGTTCCAAACTTTTTGAGATTCAACATTACAAATTCTGCTTATCGTGTCGAAAACATATAAAAGTTAAGTTTAAATTTGGTCAAAAATTTCTGGGTCGTCACATTGACTCAGGTCCCGGTTCCGGATTTTCGAACGTCCTTGCGTACAATTTAATATCTTGTACTTTGCGTTTTGAATCTTGTACTCTTGTAATTTCGAGACGTTTCTTATCAATAATTGGAACCTCTTTGATTGTATTTTGTACTTTTGAGCTTTTTGGACCTTTCCGTCTTCAATTTGTCGAATCTGCCTTTTGTCTTCACCTTTTAATATTTAAACGAATATCACTTGTAAATAGAACAATTTTCAACTAAAAGCTTGTCTTTCTTGAGGGATAATGCTATGAAATATATGTTCATTTTTAGCATTATCAGCCACCCTGGATGTTTTCGTTCCCGATTAGAAATACGAGTCGCTGGAGCTTCATCAACGACTACTTGATTTTCATCGTGCTCTGGTACTGCTTCAGAAGAATCTCTATGAAATTCATTTCCAACTTGTATCGGTGTAGTTTCTTTTGAAGTACTAAAATCTTCAAGATCTTTGTCTTCCGTAAAGACAACATCTCCGCTGATGACTACTTTGTGGGCTATGGAGTCCCACAACCGATACCCCTTAACTCCATCAGCATAACCCAAGAACAAACACTTTTTGGACTTTGGATCCAACTTTGTCGTTTCTTGAGAATTGTACATTGCGTACACAGGACTTCCAAATACATGAAGGTCAGAATAATCAACTAGTTTTCCAGTCCACATCTCCATCGGCGATTTCAACTCAATTGCAGTTGATGGTGACCGATTTATCACGTAACAGGCAGTACTTACTGCTTCTGCCCAGAATGATTTCCCCAAGCTTGCAGTTGCCAACATTGCCCTTGTTCTATCTAATAAGGTTCCGCTCTGCCACTCCATTTTGTTGAGGAGTGTATGCCATCGTGAACTGCCTTTTGATACCTTCTTGTTTGCAGAACTTATCAAATTCATCACCAGTGTATTCTCCTCCATTATCAGTCCTTAAACACTTGATCTTTTTATCAGATTCAAGTTTAACCCGCGCTTTATAAACTTTGAAAACTTCAAACACATCCGCCTTTCTCTTGATTGGGTACACCCAACATCTCCTAGTGTAATCATAAATAAATGATACAAAATACTTTACTCCTCCTAGGGATTGAACTGGTGCTTGCCACACATCAGAGTGAACCAATTCTAGAATCAATTTACTTCTAGAATTTGATGTGTTAAACTTCAGGCGATGCTGCTTGCTGATTACACAATGCTCACATAAAGGTAGTGATACCTTTGTAAGACCAGGAATAAGATTTCTTTCAACAAGAATCTTCATACCTTGTTCAGACATGTGTCCAAGCTTTTTATGCCATGTCATAGCAACTTTATCACTTGAACTATTCGAAGCAACAGATGCTTCCGATTCTTGTACCGTCTCGCTTTTCAGAATGTATAAATTAGCACCCACCTTTTCTCCTTTCATAAGTACAACCGCGCCTTTCTTGATTATCATGATCTTCTCATGTATCACCATCTTACAACCAAGATCATCCAATTGTCCTAAAGACAATAAGTTCTTCTTCAAACCCTCCACGTGTCGCACACCTTGAATAGTATGAACTGTACCATCATGCATCTTCAAAACGATATCTCCAATTCCAGTGATCTTTAGTTCATGATCATTGCAACTGTATATAGATCCTCCTGAGATACGTTCATATTGTTTGAACCATTCTCTTCTAGGGGTCATGTGAAAAGTAGCTCCTGAGTCAAATAACCAGACATCAACAAATGTCTTTTTGCCTTCATTTGCTACCACTGCCTCACTAACCAAAGCAGTCCCATCATCTGAAGTGCTTGCAATATTTCCTTGAGGATTTGAGTTATTTAAACTCCGACAATCCTTCTTCAGGTGACATTTCTTGCCACAATTGTAGCATGTATAGGTCTTCTTATTTTTAGACTTCGGTTTACCATGATTGTGACTCCCACTTGGGCCACGTTCCGTTGATCTCCCTTCTGACAACAATAAGGCCTCCACTTGTCGTGAACCGGCCTGTTTGTCCTCCTTGTTATTGCGCTGATTTTCTTCTTCTAGAATAGCAGCCGCAACTTCATCATAGAGTAGATACTTCGAGAGAACATTATTGGTTAAGTTAATAATGAGTTGATCATACAAATTCGGTAGACTCTGAAGAAAAAGTTCAGCACATTCTTTTGGCTCTATATTGCAACTTATTGAAGCGAGTTGAGAAAATAGAGTATTCAAAGAATTAATGTGCTCATTAACTGAAGTAGATTCATTCATGCGTAGCGCATAAAGTTTCCTCTTAAGGAATATCTTGTTGTGGAGTAATTTGGTCTCGCACAATTTTACGATGTGATCCCAAATCTCTTTCGCCGTCTTCTTTTCTTCAATGCTAGACAAAACGCCATCTGCTAGTGCCAGATGAAGATTTGCGATAGCCTGGTGTGACGACCGCTCCAAATCCATATGGACGAACACGTCATTCATCGATTTCATTGCGAGGTATTTGACCTCTATATGATACGTTTTGTAAACATTGCATTCTTTTGAAAAGGCACACCATAAATGAATATTTAAATCAAAGGTTTTCGACATCTGATGATTTCTACATATAGACAATTACCGTAAATAATAGTTTACAATAGTACTTCCATTGACAATGCAGTCAAAATAAGATACATGGTGATGATTTGGTGAATGCAACGTTTTCTTGATAAATATGCCATGTAAGACTCCATGCACATAGCTTGTCTAACATATAAGCAAACATCGGAAGACTTCTAGGAACTTGAGAATAAACATGCTAACAAGTGTCAACACAAAGGTTGGTGAGTTCATAGTTTTAGTGTTTCGCATAATCTGTATATAAAGGTGGATCACAAGATTTCAGTTGTTTCATCCAGAAACGTTTATCAAAATATTCTACAAGATTGATCACCCTGGTAGCTAAACTTTAACGTTATAATAAGTACCCATGTTTTAACATACATGCAACCAACATATATAATACACGCAAACCAACGTGTACTAAACTCAAATAGCATACGTCTGTTTTATAGTTCAGGCTAGGGTTTCTATACCTGGAATAGACGGGGATGTCAAGCCCTATGGATCCATATATAACTACTCGCGCCCACCAGTTCTTATAACCGGCAGTTACTAGTTACCAAAGCTAAGGGATTTTCGGTTCAAACTCGGTGTAGAATTTAGTATGTACTTGTATCCATTGCGTTTAAAATAAAGTGCATGTATTCTCAGCCCAAAAATATAGATTGCAAAAGCAATTAAAAAGGGAGCAAATGAAACTCACCTTAGCAGCATATAAAGTCGTTCACCAAAATGTGACTGAAACTCGGATTACCAAATAATCGTAGATCTCAACCTAGAGAACATATGTTAGTCAATAAATGTCTATTAAGCTAGGTCAGGTCATAGTGTATCACAATCCTAATGCTCGAGATCGACATACAAAAGTTATCCAAAGTTGTTTCAAAAAAAATCAATTTTGACAATAGTTTAACAAAACGAGACGTGCCTTATATAAGATTTCATTTACTCGGCTGGTAATATTTAAAAATCCATTTTATCAATCTTGTAAACAAGTTGTTTAAATCTTAATTGCAGATTCAAAAGCAATTTCAATTAACGTCAATCATAATTCAGTTGATCATATCTTTTAATCCATTCATCGAAACTATTCGATATCTAAATGAAAAGTTATTGATTTTTCGCCAGCTTTCCAAAAACATGCATATCATATAACTTTTATCAGTAATATATGTATTTACTTCGTGATTCATCATAACTGTTTAACGACGAAATTTAGCATACAAGCATGTATAAATATATATACTCGAGCACTAGACATGGATACACAATTAATATATAAAAGATAAAATATGAGTGCTTACGTATCAATATTGAGATTCAATATTGTAGGAAAGTATGTAGACGTAACGGAGATGATAAAAACTAGGTTTGACTTGCGAATATTACCCATAACCTCCATAACTATAACCCATAATTTCTTTAGCTCTATCTCGCTCAAAACCCATTTTGAAAGTGACACGCTCATGACCTCGTCGTAGTATTTTATGTATAATACTAATTAATAATACAATAATAATAAGATTAATAATAATATTAATCTTATTAATAATAATAATAACAATAATAATAATACTAATAATAATAATAATAATAATAATAATAATAATAATAATAATAATAATAATAATAATAATAATAATATATAATACGAGAGAGATAGAAAGATGTGTAAAAGAACACGAGTAGAAACTGACCTTTTATAGGTAAATTTTTGGAATCTGATGCCCATGCGATCGCATGGGTTTTATGCCTATTTCTCATGCGATCGCATGACCCCAAAATCCTGCTCACAATTTTTTGTTGTTTTGTTTGTCGACATATTTTTATAATATATATATATATATATAATATATATAATTTATATTAATTAATTACATATTATATTATATTCACATGCATAGTTGACTTTTAATTTTTGGTCCGATGACTCGTACATTTACGCTCGACTAATGTCTCAGTTTTGGTTTCTCGAATGCATTTTCGTATGCTTAGAAAACTTGTACTTTACGTTTCGTGATTCGTACCTTTTTCAAAATATAATCTTAAATTATCAATAAAATATATTACTCAAAGTATAACTTATACATTTTAGTAATTTGGTCATTTGCTTCTATAAATCAACTCCTCGTTGTTTATTAAAATATATTTAATAATATCGAAACGTTTTATATCTAATTCAATTCTATGCATTATCACATTGTAAAATATATATTTTCGTTTAGAAAAATATAATTTTGTATATAATATTTATTTATCAAACGGAACAATAAATGGGTGTTACTATTGTTTACAAAAATAATTTCGAACCTTAATATATATATATACAATATATATAAATACTTTTTCTATACACGTTGCAAGTTATTTATATATCAAATACAGTTAAAAAGGAAAGATTTCTTAAATCAAGGTGAACCTCTCAACAAAGACTTATCACAATATTTACGGGATTTATAATTGTTGAAATATCTACTAATCCAATCGTTGGTATTATCTTCTAATTCCGTAGATGAATATATTAAGCATATCTTGAGATAAATACGTTTAATGTAAAATATTATACATTTAATACTTTGTTAACGTTTCCAAGTTATAATATATATATATATATATATATATATATACATATATACATTCATATCCATTTATATATTCGTTCGTGAATCGTCGAGCATAGTCAAAAGGGTAATTGAATGTATGAACATAGTTCCAAAATTTTCGAGACTCAACATTACAAACTTTGCTTATCGTGTCGGAATCATATAAAGATTAAGTTTAAATTTGGTCGAAAATTTCTGGGTTGTCACAGTACCTACCCGTTAAAGAAATTTTGTCCCGAAATTTGATTGGGATGGTCATGGCTGACAATAAGTATGTTTTCATGACGCATACGAGCTGAAAATTAGAGTTTTATCATCATCGAGTAATATAGACAAACAATTTGATTTTGTGAATAGTACGAGTGAAGCTATCACAAAAGAGTGAAATGAATAAATGTAGATTCGTCATATCTTTTGACGTAGTTACGATTGATTTCTGGAATTTAAGGAATAGAAAATCTTCATAATCTAAATAAGATTTGATTCTTCGAAATTTAAGGAAATTAAGATTTTCTTTAAATGTGTAATCTGCCTCGATTGTTATGTCTGATATTTCGCTATAAATTAACCACTTCCATTTCATTATTTTTACCACTCCTACATCTTCTTCCTTATTTCATACTTCCAAAAGATTTTGAAATGCTTAATCCAGTTCTGATTCTTGATATTTTTTTGGCTATCGTATCCTTCATTCTTCTTTTTCATCTGCCACCAGAGGAAGTTATTTTCTTCTACTATTACTTTGGGGTTATAGTATTTTTCATTCTCCCGTGTCTTTATATTGCTATACGCATTGATATAAACGGTTTGTAATATATGTGTTCTTGTCAGGCTTTATATTTTCCCTTATATTTAGGAGCTCCATGCTTTCGTTTTTCCTTCCCGACTTCAAGTCAAGCGAATAATGGTCCAGAATTCGTAGCTATACATTTCGGAATGAACATAGTTAACGTTCTAAGAAAGAAATTGTAATGACACGATCTTGATTTGTCAAATTACCAGAATATCTGGAAAACACCGAATCATCAAGAAAAGTATTTTCTTGATATATTTAGAGATTAAATAGAATGAAAGAGTTATGTAACATGGTTCATGATGAGGGTGTGATCTGTGAACCTTTATCACGTTCCATTAGAAACTCAACATGACTTACTGTAATATAATCACGTTGATCAAGTGTCATTATATTATACTAACTCATGCTTCAATTCCCAACATTACTTCAAAACATCTATTTTTTAAAATTTTTCAGATTTTAGAAACTAAAATAGTTTCTTTTATGATGTAACAAAGATAGCGCGAAGAGATGAATGATTTCAGATAAGAATGGTTATAAAAAAAATATCTTCAGAAATATGGAGGATATTTATAATGGAAGATACGATGATATCTTGGAATATTTAAGATAAGATGATGATGAAGAATATTGTCCGCAAAGGTTTTAGAGTAAGGAGCAAGGTATTTGCTAAGGATTTCAGCAGACACTGAATCATTTGTATTCTTTGAAGGTAGATTTCGTTTTTTTGATTTGTCCACAGCCTCCTTCATGGTCTGCTCAATCCATTTTCCAGTTCCAAACCTTCTCTTTTCTCAGCTTTACCACCATACTATTCTTTATCATCAAACTTTTGACTGTTAAGGTCGTTTACAGTTTTTGCTGCTTCATCAGCATTTTTCCAAAATAAGGAGAACTAGTTTCGTAGTTTGGGGTGTTTTTCAGAAACTTCACATTCGAAGTATGTAAGTCTAGAAGATAGATGTTATCTATATATAACTGTTGTCATAGAAAATGCTGCGAGATTCAAAATACTGATTGCTAATTCTCGGTGGTTGGTATGACAATTATTGTTACAAGATGTGGATGAGTACATGATAGGGTTTCAATGAGTATAAGGATTTTTCGAAAGGTCAAGGATTAATAAAGTTGTTGATAAATTTACTGCTAATGTGGTGGAACATGAAAGGTTCCCCGGTAACAAGAATGTATATGTCAAGGTTATAATAAGGCTAATCTGAAAAGTCGAAGTTGACTAGTTGGAAGTGTGATAAAACTGGATACTTTGAAAAGGGATTGCAAGATTATTTTCGGTAAAAACAACGCTAAAGGATCTTGCACAGTTTTGAAGTCAAAGTATAGCTTTGAAAGATGTAGAGATCTAAGAATGATGTTACTAGTTCAGAGTTATGACTTGGATTCTGTTCTGTCAGAATATGTAATCAAATTTGGATGAGGATGGTTGCTTTGATTTTTATAAAAGAATATATATTGTTGTGAAAGTAGTGAGTATAGTTGATGATTTGTTGAATCAGAATCGAAGAATGTAATATATTAATTGTGAATTTATATATCTCTCGGGTATTACCTACCCGTTAAAATATTCTCACCATTAACAGTTTGTATAAAAGAATTTTCTTAATTACAATCTTTATGAAAATATACCTACATATATATTTTCCTTAGATGTAATCATGGATTTAATGAGTTAACATAATATTAATCTCATCTGGTTTTTGACTAGGACTAGAATATATAATCTCTAAAACTTTTAGAAACTACATATTCTCTGCAAAATATTTCTTCGATGAAGTTATGAATCAATACTTCATCGTTTGTTGTTGTTGGTATTCCTTGGTATCTATGGTGCGTATGACGTTGATGTTCAAGGTACATATTGTGATGTTGAGGCTTGCGGTGCGGATGTTGTTGGTGGTAGTAATGGTACTGTTGGTGTTGTTGTCGGTTGTACTGTTGATGCCGGTGATTCTGCTGGTGCTTATAACCTTTGCACTATATTCTCCAAAGCCACTACCCTGGCGTGAAGCTCGTTGACTTCTTCTACTACACCGAGATGATTGTCGGTTCGGATGAGCGGATGAATAAGATTCAGAATTTGAGATAGTATATTATTGTGACGAGATACTCTGAAAATGAGAGAGAAAATAGTGTCTCGAACAGGTTCGCTGGTAAGTGCTTCAGGTTCTTTGCCAAGAGGGAAATGTGGTGGATGGAAGGGATCACTGAAATGTCCCATTCATATTGATTATAAACGTTCCATATTAATTGATTTCGTTGCGAGGTTTTGACCTCTATATGAGACGTTTTTCAAAGACTGCATTCATTTTTAAAACAACCATAACCTTTATTTTATCAATAAAGGTTTCAAAAGCATTACGTAGATTATCAAATAATGATAATCTAAAATATACTCTTTACACACGACCATTACATAATGGTTTACAATAGAAATATATTACATCGACATATGTTTCTTGAATGCAGTTTTTACACAATATCATACAAACATGGACTCCAAATCTTGTCCTTATTTTAGTATGCAACAGCGGAAGCTCTTAGTATTCACCTGAGAATAAACATGCTTTAAACGTCAATAAAAATGTTGGTGAGTTATAGGTTTAACCTATATATATCAAATCGTAACAATAGACCACAAGATTTCATATTTCAATATACATCCCATACATAGAGATAAAAATCATTCATATGGTGAACACCTGATAACCGACATTAACAAGATGCATATATATGAATATCCCCATCATTCCGGGACACCCTTCGGATATGATATAAATTTTGAAGTACTAAAGCATCCGGTACTTTGGATGGAGTTTGTTAGGCCCAATAGATCTATCTTTAGGATTCGCGTCAATTAGGGTGTCTGTTCCCTAATTCTTAGATTACCAGACTTAATAAAAAGGGGCATATTCGATTTCGATAATTCAACCATAGAACGTAGTTTCACGTACTTGTGTCTATTTTGTAAATCATTTATAAAACCTGCATGTATTCTCATCCCAAAAATATTAGATTTTACAAATATGTACATATATATCAAAATATATTCAAAATATATTTACAACACTTTTAATACATTTTGATGTTTTAAGTTTATTAAGTCAGCTGTCCTCGTTAGTAACCTACAACTAGTTGTCCAACGTTAGATGTACAGAAAAAAAATTGATATATATTATCTTGAATCAATCCACGACCCAGTGTATACATGTCTCAGGCTAGATCACAACTCAAAGTATATATATTTTTGGAATCAACCTCAACCCTGTATAGCTAACTCCCACATTACTGCATATAGAGTGTCTATGGTTGTTCCAAATAATATATACACATGGGTCGATATGATATGTCAAAATATTTGCATACGTGTCTATAGTATCCCAAGATTACATAATATATTATAATACATGTATAATACAATATAAGTTAGCTAGGATATGATTAATATAGATTTGTTACCAATTTTCATGTTGCTACAACAAGAAAAATGATCCAAACTTGTTTTACACATAACTTCTTCATTTTAAATCCGTTTTGAGTAAATCAAATTGCTATGGTTTCATATTGAACTATATTTTATGAATCTATACAGAAAAAGTATAGGTTTATAGTCGGAAATATAAGCTACAAGTCATTTTTGTAAAGGTAGTCATTTCAGTCGAAAGAACGACGTCTAGATGACCATTTTAGAAAACATACTTTCACTTTGAGTTTAACCATGATTTTTGGATATAGTTTCATGTTCATAAGAAAAATCATTTTCCCAGAAGAACAACTTTTAAATCAAAGTTTATCATAGTTTTTAATTAACTAACCCAAAACAGCCCGCGGTGTTACTACGACGGCGTAAATTCGATTTTACGGTGTTTTTCGTGTTTTCAGGTTTTAAATCATTAAGTTAGCATATCATATAGATATAGAACATGTGTTTAGTTAATTTTAAAAGTCAAGTTAGAAGGATTAACTTTTGTTTGCGAACAAGTTTAGAATTAACTAAACTATGTTCTAGTGATTACAAGTTTAAACCTTCGAATAAGATAGCTTTATATGTATGAACCGAATGATGTTATGAACATCATTACCACCTCAAGTTTTTTGGATAAAGCTACCGGAAATGAGAAAAATGGATCTAGCTTCAAAGGATCCTTGGATGGCTTGAAAGTTCTTGAAGCAGAATCATGACACGAAAACAAGTTCAAGTAAGATTTCCACTCGAAATAAGATTGTTATAGTTATAGAAATTGAATCAAAGTTTGAATATGAGTATTACCTTGTATTAGAAAGATATATTACTATAAATAAGAAAGATTTCTTGAGGTTGGATGATCAATCTACAAGATTGGAAGTAAGCTAGCAAACTTGGAAGTATTCTTGATTTTATGAAACTAGAACTTGTAGAATTTATGAAGAACACTTAGAACTTGAAGATAGAACTTGAGAGAGATTAATTAGATAAAGAAAATTGAAGAATGAAAGTGTTTGTAGGTGTTTTTGGTCGTTGGTGTATGGATTAGATATAAAGGATATGTAATTTTGTTTTCATGTAAATAAGTCATGAATGATTACTCATATTTTTGTAATTTTATGAGATATTTCATGCTAGTTGCCAAATGATGGTTCCCACATGTGTTAGGTTACTCACATAGGCTGCTAATAGCTGATCATTGGAGTGTATATACCAATAGTACATACATCTAAAAGCTGTGTATTGTACGAGTACGAATACGGGTGCATACGAGTAGAATTGTTGATGAAACTGAACGAGGATGTAATTGTAAGCATTTTTGTTAAGTAGAATTATTTTGATAAGTGTCTTGAAGTCTTTCAAAAGTGTATGAATACATATTAAAACACTACATGTATATACATTTTAACTGAGTCGTTAAGTCATCGTTAGTCGTTACATGTAAGTGTTGTTTTGAAACCTTTAGGTTAACGATCTTGTTAAATGTTGTTAACCCAATGTTTATAATATCAAATGAAATTTTAAATTATTATATTATCATAATATTATAATGTACGAATATCTCTTAATATGATATATATACAATAAATGTCGTTACAACGATAATCGTTACATATATGTCTCGTTTCAAAATCATTAAGTTAGTAGTCTTGTTTTTACATATGTAGTTCATTATTAATATACTTAATGATATGTTTACTTATCATAATATCATTTTAACTATATATATAACCATATATATGTCATCATATAGTTTTTACAAGTTTTAACGTTCGTGAATCACCGGTCAACTTGGGTGGTCAATTGTCTATATGAAACTTATTTCAATTAATCAAGTCTTAACAAGTTTGATTGCTTAACATGTTGGAAACACTTAATCATGTAAATAAAAATTTCATTTAATATATATATAAACATGGAAAAGTTCGGGTCACTACAGTACCTACCCGTTAAATAAATTTCGTCCCGAAATTTTAAGCAGTTGGAGGTGTTGACGTATCTTCTGGAAATAAATGCGGGTATTTCTTCTTCATCTAATCTTCTCATTCCCAGGTGAACTCGGGTCCTCTACGAGCATTCCATCAAACCTTAACAATTGGTATCTTGTTTTGCTTAAGTCTTTTAACCTCACGATCCATTATTTCGACGGGTTCTTCGATGAATTGAAGTTTTTCGTTGATTTGGATTTCATCTAACGAAATAGTGAGATCTTCTTTAGCAAAACATTTCTTCAAATTCGAGACTTGGAAAGTGTTATGTACATTCGCAAGTTGTTGAGGTAACTCAAGTCGGTAAGCTACTGGTCCGACACGATCAATAATCTTGAATGGTCCAATATACCTTGGATTTAATTTCCCTCGTTTACCAAATCGAACAACACCTTTCCAAGGTGCAACCTTAAGCATGACCATCTCTCCAATTTCAAATTCTATGTCTTTTCTTTTAATGTCGGCGTAGCTCTTTTGTCGACTTTGGGCGGTTTTCAACCGTTGTTGAATTTGGATGATCTTCTCGGTAGTTTCTTGTATTATCCCCGGACCCGTAATCTGTCTATCCCCACTTCACTCCAACAAATCGGAGACCTGCACTTTCTACCATAAAGTGCTTCAAACGGCGCCATCTCAATGCTTGAATGATAGCTGTTGTTGTAGGAAAATTCTGCTAACGGTAGATGTCGATCCCAACTGTTTCCGAAATCAATAACACATGTTCGTAGCATGTCTTCAAGCGTTTGTATCGTTCTTTCGCTCTGCCCATCAGTTTGTGGATGATAGGCAGTACTCATGTCTAGACGAGTTCCTAATGCTTGCTGTAATGTCTGCCAGAATCTTGAAATAAATCTGCCATCCCTATCAGAGATAATAGAGATTGGTATTCCATGTCTGGAGATGACTTCCTTCAAATACAGTCGTGCTAACTTCTCCATCTTGTCATCTTCTCTTATTGGCAGGAAGTATGCTGATTTGGTGAGACGATCAACTATTACCCAAATAGTATCAAAACCACTTGCAGTCCTTGGCAATTTAGTGATGAAATCCATGGTAATGTTTTCCCATTTCCATTCTGGGATTTCGGGTTGTTGAAGTAGACCTGATGGTTTCTGATGCTCAGCTTTGACCTTAGAACACGTCAAACATTCTCCTACGTATTTAGCAACATCGGCTTTCATACCCGGCCACCAATAATGTTTCTTGAGATCCTTGTACATCTTTCCCGTTCCAGGATGTATTGAGTATCTGGTTTTATGAGCTTCTCTAAGTACCATTTCTCTCATATCTCCAAATTTTGGTACCCAAATCCTTTCAGCCCTATACCGGGTTCCGTCTTCCCGAATATTAAGATGCTTCTCCGATCCTTTGGGTATTTCATCCTTTAAATTTCCCTCTTTTAAAACTCCTTGTTGCGCCTCCTTTATTTGAGTAGTAAGGTTATTATGAATCATTATATTCATAGATTTTACTCGAATGGGTTCTCTGTCCTTCCTGCTCAAGGCATCGGCTACCACATTTGCCTTCCCCGGGTGGTAACGAATCTCAAAGTCGTAATCATTCAACAATTCAATCCACCTACGCTGCCTCATATTCAGTTGTTTCTGATTAAATATGTGTTGAAGACTTTTGTGGTCGGTATATATAATACTTTTGACCCCATATAAGTAGTGCCTCCAAGTCTTTAATGCAAAAACAACCGCGCCTAATTCCAAATCATGCGTCGTATAATTTTGCTCGTGAATCTTCAATTGTCTAGACGCATAAGCAATCACCTTCGTCCGTTGCATTAATATACAACCGAGACCTTGCTTTGATGCGTCACAATAAATCACAAAATCATCATTCCCTTCAGGCAATGATAATATAGGTGCCGTAGTTAGCTTTTTCTTCAATAATTGAAACGCCTTCTCTTGTTCATCCTTCCATTCAAATTTCTTCCCTTTATGCGTTAATGCAGTCAAGGGTTTTGCTATTTTGGAGAAATCTTGGATGAATCTTCTGTAGTAACCAGCTAATCCTAAAAATTGACGTATATGCTTCGGAGTTTTTGGGGTTTCCCACTTTTCAACGGTTTTGATCTTTGCCGCGTCTACCTGGATACCTTCTTTGTTCACTATGTGACCGAGGAATTGAACTTCTTCCAACCAAAATGCACACTTTGAAAACTTAGCGTACAGTTTTTCTTTCCTCAATACTTCTAGCACTTTTCTTAAATGTTCTTCGTGCTCTTGATCATTCTTTGAGTAAATAAGTATGTCATCGATGAAAACAATGACAAACATGTCAAGATATGGCCCACACACTCGGTTAATAAGGTCCATGAACACAGCTGGTGCGTTAGTCAATCCAAACGGCATAACCATAAACTCGTAATGACCATAACGCGTCCTAATAGCAGTTTTTGGAATATCATCCTCCTTTACTCGCATTTGATGATATCCAGAACGTAAATCGATCTTCGAATAAACCGACGAGCCTTGTAGTTGATCAAATAAGTCGTCAATTCTCGGCAGTGGATAACGGTTTTTTATGGTAAGTTTGTTCAACTCTCTGTAGTCAATACACAACCTAAATGTACCATCCTTCTTCTTGACAAATAAAACAGGAGCTCCCCATGGTGATGTGTTTGGTCGAATGAAATCACATTCTAATAGTTCTTGCAATTGGCTTTGCAATTCTTTCATCTCGCTGGGTGCGAGTCTATAAGGAGCACGAGCTATTGGTGCAGCTCCTGGTACAAGATCTATTTGAAATTCAACAGATCGATGTGGAGGTAGTCCCGGTAATTCTTTCGAAAATACATCGGGAAATTCTTTTGGAATGGGAACATCATTGATGATCTTTTCTTCAGTTTGTACTTTCTCGACGTGTGCTAGAACAGCATAGCAACTTTTTCTTATTAGTTTTTGTGCCTTCAAATTACTAATAAGATGTAGCTTCGTGTTGCCCTTTTCTTCGTACACCATTAAGGGTTCTCCTTCTTCTCGTACAATGCGAATTGCATTTTTATAACATACGATCTCTGCTTTCACCTTCTTCAGCCAGTCCATGCCAACTATTACATCAAAACTCCATAACTCTACTGGTATCAAATCAATCTTAAATATTTCGCTACCCAGTTTAATTTCTCGATTCCGGCATATATAATCTGCTGAAATTAATTTACCGTTTGCTAATTCGAGTAAAAATTTACTATCCAATGGCGTCAATGGACAACTTAATTTAGCACAAAAATCTCTACTCATATAGCTTCTATCCGCACCCGAATCAAATAAAACGTAAGCAGATTTATTGTCAATAAGAAACGTACCCTTAACAAGCTCCGGGTCTTCCTGTACCTCTGCCGCATTAATATTGAAAACTCTTCCACGGCCTTGTCCATTCGTGTTCTCCTGGTTTGGGAAATTTCTAATAATGTGGCCCGGTTTTCCACATTTATAACAAACTACATTGGCATAACTTGCTCCGACACTACTTGCTCCGCCATTACTCGTTCCGACACCATTTGTTCCTTTCGTTCTGTTAACCCCTGGTCCGTAGACCTCACACTTCGCCGCGCTATGACCATTTCTTTTACACTTGTTGCAAAATTTGGCGCAGAACCCCGAGTGATACTTTTCACACCTTTGGCATAGCTGCTTCTGATTGTTGTTGTTGTTGTGGTTGTTATTGTTGTTGAGATGATTATTGTAGTTGTTGTTGTTGTTGTTGTTGTTGTTGTTGTTGTTGTTGTTGCTGCTGTTGTTGTTGTTGGGCCGTTTGTTGTAGTTGTGATTGATGTTGTGATTGTTAGGATAGTTGTTGCGATTATTGTTGTAATTGCTGTTGTTTTTGTATTGGTGATTCTTATCACCGTTTTTCTCCCACTTTCTTTTGACTTGCTTCACATTGGCCTCTTCAACTTCCTGTTCTTTAATTCTTTCTTCAATCTGGTTCACTAGTTTGTGAGCCATTCTACATGCCTGTTGTATGGAGGCGGGCTCGTGTGAACTTATATCTTCTTGGATTCTTTCCGGTAATCCTTTCACAAACGCGTCGATCTTCTCTTCCCAATCTTCGAACGCTCTCGGACACAATAGGCATAATTCTGTGAATCATCTTTCGTACGTGGTAATATTAAATCCTTGGGTTCGTAACCCTCTAAGTTCTGTCTTGAGCTTATTGACCTCGGTTCTGGGACGGTACTTCTCGTTCATCAAGTGCTTGAATGCTGACCACGGTAGTGCGTAAGCATCATCTTGTCCCACTTGCTCTAGATAGGTATTCCACCATGTTAACGCAGAACCTGTGAAGGTATGCGTAGCGTACTTCACTTTGTCCTCTTCAGTACACTTACTTATGGCAAACACGGATTCGACCTTCTCGGTCCACCGTTTCAATCCGATCGGTCCTTCGGTTCCATCAAATTCCAAAGGTTTGCAGGCAGTGAATTCTTTGTAGGTGCATCCTACACGATTTCCTGTACTGCTAGATCCAAGGTTATTGTTGGTATGTAGCACAGCCTGTACTGCGGCTATGTTTGAAGCAAGAAAGGCACGAAATTCCTCTTCGCTCATATTCAAAGTGTGTCGAGTAGTCAGTGCCATTTCCTTCAAAATAGTCAAATGAAACGAGTTAATCATATAGAATATCAAGAGTAGTCAATAGTATTTCGTAGCGTAATATGAACTTATTTATAAAAGCTCTTTCTTCATATTAGCGTTTTATATTCTTTAATTCGGGTAGTACCTACCCGTTAAGTTCATACTTAGTAGCTAACATACCATTTCAACTACTACAATTCTATATGAAAAACTAATCACAAAAAAAAATCATATTCAAACCTTTATACAATAACTTGCAAACTTACAATACCGCTATTTTACATATAGCATGAAATATAGCACATAAAACTTTGATACAAAGTAGTTGCGAAGATAATTCTAGTTAATAAATAAGGCGTTCAGCAAAGGCAATAAAGACACGTAATTCATACATCCAGAAATAAGTCATGCATTCTGGTTTTACTAATACCACTTCCCATCCTTGGTTTTGTGGAACATAACCGTTGTGACCGATAGTAAGACAATGTGTTGTAACGTCGTCAAAAGGATGAAGGTTACGTAATGACCAACAGTCTCGTAATAACCTAAAAACCTCATTTCTTACCCCAATTACCAACTCCGTCATTTGTGGGAACGTTTTGTTTAATAGTTGTAGCCCGATGTTCTTGTTCTCACTTTGGTGAGAAGCGAACATTACTAACCCGTAAGCATAACATGCTTCTTTATGTTGCATGTTAGACGCTTTTTCTAAATCACGAAGTCCTATATTCGGATATATTGAGTCAAAATAATTTCTTAACCCGTTGCGTAAAATAGCATTTGGGTTCCCCGCAATATATGCGTCAAAGTAAACACATCGTAACTTATGGATTTCCCAATGTGATATCCCCCATCTTTTGAACGAAAGCCTTTTATAAACCAAGGCATTCTTGGAACGTTCTTCGAATGTCTTACAAACTGATCTCGCCTTAAATAGTTGTGCCGAGGAATTCTGACCGACTCTAGACAAGATTTCATCAATCATGTCTCCGGGTAGGTCTCTTAAAATATTGGGTTGTCTATCCATTTTGTGTTTTTATACTGTAAAATAGACAAGAGTTAGATTCATAAAAAAAATACTTATTAATACAAGCAATTTTTACATATATCATAAAGCATAAGCACACTATATTACATATATTACACCACACGAATACAACTATCTTATTCCGACTCGCTCGTTTCTTCTTCTTCGGTTTTGGTTCGTTTTGCCAAGTTTCTAGGGATATATGATGTTCCCCTAATACGAGCCGTCATTTTTCACATTGGTTTAGAAAAACCTGGTGGTTTAGAGGTTCCCGAGTTATTGTCACAACTTAAGAAATACGGGTGTTGACGATACATATAAAGTTCATCGGGTTTGGAATCAAATTTCTCTATTTTTATACCCTTTCCCTTATTGTTCTCTTTTGCCTTATTAAATTGTGTTGGGGTAATTTCTATAACATCATCAGAATCCTTGTCGGGATCCGATTCATCGGAGAATTGGTAATCCTCCCAATACTTTGCTTCCTTGGCGGAAACACCATTGACCATAATTAACTTTGGTCGGTTGGTTGAGGATTTTCTTCTACTTAACCGATTTATTATTTCTCCCACTGGTTCTATTTCATCTTCCGGTTCCGATTCTTCTTCCGGTTCCGACTCTTCTTCCGGTTCCTCTTCGGGAACTTGTGAATCAGTCCACAAATCATTCCAATTTACATTTGACTCTTCATTATTATTAGGTGAGTCAATGGGACTTGTTCTAGAGGTAGACATCTATCACATAATATCAAACACATTAAGAGATTAATATATCACATAATATTCACATGTTAAAAATATATAGTTTCCAACAAAAATGTTAAGCAATCATTTTTCAAGTAAACACGGTCGAAGTCCAGACTCACTAATGCATCCTAACAAACTCGATAAGACACACTAATGCAAATTTTCTGGTTCTCTAAGACCAACGCTCGGATACCAACTGAAATGTCCCGTTCATATTGATTATAAACGTTCCATATTAATTGATTTCGTTGCGAGGTTTTGACCTCTATATGAGACGTTTTTCAAAGACTGCATTCATTTTTAAAACAACCATAACCTTTATTTTATCAATAAAGGTTTCAAAAGTATTACGTAGATTATCAAATAATGATAATCTAAAATATATTGTTTACACACGACCATTACATAATGGTTTACAATAGAAATATATTACATCGACATATGTTTCTTGAATGCAGTTTTTACACAATATCATACAAACATGGACTCCAAATCTTGTCCTTATTTTAGTATGCAACAGCGGAAGCTCTTAGTATTCACCTGAGAATAAACATGCTTTAAACGTCAACAAAAATGTTGGTGAGTTATAGGTTTAACCTATATATATCAAATCGTAACAATAGACTACAAGATTTCATATTTCAATATACATCCCATACATAGAGATAAAAATCATTCATATGGTGAACACCTGGTAACCGACATTAACAAGATGCATATATATAAATATCCCCATCATTCTAGGACATCCTTCGGATATGATATAAATTTCGAAGTACTAAAGCATCCGGTACTTTGGATGGGGTTTGTTAGGCCCAATAGATCTATCTTTAGGATTCGCGTCAATTAGGGTGTCTGTTCCCTAATTCTTAGATTACCAGACTTAATAAAAAGGGGCATATTCGATTTCGATAATTCAACCATAGAATGTAGTTTCACGTACTTGTGTCTATTTTGTAAATCATTTATAAAACCTGCATATATTCTCATCCCAAAAATATTAGATTTTAAAAGTGGGACTATAACTCACTTTCACAGATTTTTTACTTCGTCGGGAAGTAAGACTTGGCCACTGGTCGATTCACGAACCTATAACAAATATGTACATATATATCAAAGTATATTCAAAATATATTTACAACACTTTTAATACATTTTGATGTTTTAAGTTTATTAAGTCAGCTGTCCTCGTTAGTAACCTACAACTAGTTGTCCAACGTTAGATGTACAGAAAAAAATTGATATATATATTATCTTGAATCAATCCATGATCCAGTGTATACACGTCTCAGGCTAGATCACAACTCAAAGTATATATATTTTTGGAATCAACATCAACCCTGTATAGCTAAATCCCACATTACTGCATATAGAGTGTCTATGGTTGTTCCAAATAATATATACACATGGGTCGATATGATATGTCAAAACATTTGCATACGTGTCTATGGTATCCCAAGATTACATAATATATTAGAATACATGTATAATACAATATAAGTTAGCTAGGATATGATTAATATAGATTTGTTACCAATTTTCACGTTGCTACAACAAGAAAAATTATCCAATCTTGTTTTACCCATAACTTCTTCATTTTAAATCCGTTTTGAGTAAATCAAATTGCTATGGTTTCATATTGAACTCTATTTTATGAATATAAACAGAAAAAATATAGGTTTATAGTCGGAAATATAAGTTACAAGTCGTTTTTGTAAAGGTAGTCATTTCAGTCGAAAGAACGACGTCTAGATGACCGTTTTAGAAAACATACTTCCACTTTGAGTTTAACCATGATTTTTGGATATAGTTTCATGTTCATAAGAAAAATCATTTTCCCAGAAGAAAAAATTTTAAATCAAAGTTTATCATAGTTTTTAATTAACTAACCCAAAACAGCCCGCGGTGTTACTACGACGGCGTAAATCCGGTTTTACGGTGTTTTTCGTGTTTCCAGGTTTTAAATCATTAAGTTAGAATATCATATAGATATATAACATGTGTTTAGTTGATTTTAAAAGTCAATTTAGAAGGATTAACTTTTGTTTGCAAACAAGTTTAGAATTAACTAAACTATGTTCTAGTGATTACAAGTTTAAAACTTCGAATAAGATAGCTTTATATGTATGAATCGAATGATGTTATGAACATAATTACTACCTCAAGTTTTCTGGATAAAGCTACTGGAAATAAGAAAAATGGATCTAGCTTCAAAGGATCCTTGGATGGCTTGAAAGTTCTTGAAGCAGAATCATGACACGAAAACAAGTTCAAGTAAGATTTTCACTCGAAATAAGATTGTTATAGTTATAGAAATTGAATCAAAGTTTGAATATGAGTATTACCTTGTATTAGAAAGATATCTTACTGTAAATAAGAAAGATTTATTGAGGTTGGATGATCACTCTACAAGATTAGAAGTAAGCTAGCAAACTTGGAAGTATTCTTGATTTTATGAAACTAGAACTTGTAGAATTTATGAAGAACACTTAGAACTTGAAGATAGAACTTGAGAGAGATCAATTATATAAAGAAAATTGAAGAATGAAAGTGTTTGTAGGTGTTTTTGGTCGTTGGTGTTTGGATTAGATATAAAGGATATGTAATTTTGTTTTCATGTAAATAAGTCATGAATGGTTACTCATATTTTTGTAATTTTATGAGATATTTCATGCTAGTTGCCAAATGATGGTTCCCACATATGTTAGGTAACTCACATGGCCTGCTAAGAGATGATCATTGGAGTGTATATACCAATAGTACATACATCTAAAAGTTGTGTATTGTACGAGTACGAATACGGGTGCATACGAGTAGAATTGTTGATGAAACTGAACGAGGATGTAATTGTAAGCATTTTTGTTAAGTAGAAGTATTTTGATAAGTGTCTTGAAGTATTTCAAAAGTGTATGAATACATATTAAAACACTACATGTATATACATTTTAACTGAGTCGTTAAGTCATCGTTAGTCGTTACATGTAAGTGTTGTTTTGAAACCTTTAGGTTAACGATCTTGTTAAATGTTGTTAACCCAATGTTTATAATATCAAATGAAATTTTAAATTATTATATTATCATGATATTATGATGTACGATGAAAGGACCCGTTCATATACATTATAAACGATTCACAATAGTTGATTACATCGTGAGGTATTTGACCTCTATATGATACATTTTATAAACATTGCATTCGTTTTTAAAATACAAACTTTCTTTACAACGAAAGTTGACGGCATGCACACCATTTCATAATACATCCAACTATAATTGGCTTTATAATAATCTTGATGAACTCAATGACTTGAATGCAACGTCTTTCAAAATATGCCATGAATGACTCCAAGTAATATCCTTAAAATGAGCTAATGCACAGCGAAAGATTTCTTTAATACCTGAGAATAAACATGCTTTAAAGTGTCAACCAAAAGGTTGGTGAGTTCATAGGTTTATCATAACAATCATTTCAATATATTAATAGACCACAAGATTTCCGTTATAAATATATGTACACTCGCAAGTGTATAAAAGTATTCTATAAGTTGTAGGCACCCGGTAACAAGCCTTAACGTTCATGTTTTACCCTCTGAAGTACACCAGATCAGGTGTGTTTAAAATAACCTCGAAGTACTAAAGCATCCCATAGTCAGGATGGGGTTTGTCAGGCCCAATAGATCTATCTTTAGGATTCGCGCCTACCGTACATAGACAAGTAGTTTAATGTTACCAAGCTAAGGGTATATTTCTGGTTTAAACCCACGTAGAATTAGTTTTAGTACTTGTGCCTATTTCGTAAAACATTTATAAAAACAGCGCATGTATTCTCAGTCCCAAAAATATATATAAAAGGGAGCAAATGAAACTCACAATACTGTATTTCGTAGTAAAAATACATATAACGTCATTTAATAAGTGCAAGGTTGGCCTCGGATTCACGAACGTATCAATATTGAGATTCAATATTGCAGGAAAGTACGTAGACGCAACGGAGATGATAAACACTAGATTGACCTCACGAGCATACCCATGAACCATACCCATCACCTCCATAGCTATAACCCATAATTTTCTTAGCTTTGACTCATTCAAAAAAACTATTTTGAAATCACTCGGACAGCACTCCGTCGTAATATTTTATGTATACTAATAATATCTTGAAATAATATAGAGCAAATATATATATATATATATATATATATATATATATATATATATATATATATATATATATATATATATATATATATATATATATATATATATATATATATAATGCTAAAAACGAACATATATTTCATAGCATTATTCCTCAAGAAAGACAAGCTTTTAGTTGCAATTGTTCTATTTAAAAGTGATATTCGTTTAAATAATAAAAGGTGAAGACAAAAGACAGATTCGACGAATTGAAGACGCAAACGACCAAAAAGCTCAAAAGTACAAAATACAATCAAAGAGATTCCAATTATTGATAAGAAACGTCTCGAAATTACAAGAGTACAAGATTCAAAACGCAAAGTACAAGATATAAAATAGTACGCAAGGACGTTCGAAAATCCGGAACCGGGACCAGAGTCAACTCTCAACGCTCGACGCAATGGACTAAAAATTACAAGTTAACTATGTATATAAATATAATATAATATATAATTAATTATATTAATTATATATATATATTATATTTATATAATAAACCGTCGGCAGACTAAGATCCAATTTGGAGTGAGCTGGAATTTCAAACTCCGCGACTCGCGGAGTTTGAAGAGCAAAAATGCCGCGAGTCGCGGAGCTCACCTGGACTCAATTCCCTATAAAAGCAAACGCAGTTTGATCGCAAAAACCATCAAAATTCAATCTCTTTCTATATATGTATACGTAAATATATTTATATTTATATTTTAATTTTAATTTTAATTATAATTCTAATAATAAGGGTATGTTAGCGAATGTTGTAAGGGTGTAAGTCGAAATTCTGTCCGTGTAACGCTGCGCTATTTTTAATCATTGTAAGTTATGTTCAACCTTTTTAATTTAATGTCTTGTAGCTAAGTTATTATTATGCTTATTTAAAACGAAGTAATCATGATGTTGGCCTAATTACTAAAATTGGGTAATTGGGCTTTGTACCATAATTGGGGTTTGGACAAAAGAACGACACTTGTGGATATTAGACTATGGGCTATTAATGGGTTTTATATTAACTAAACAATACCTTGTTAATTTAATATACAAACTTATAATTCGACGTATTTATATATAACCACATACGCTTGACTGGGTACGGTGGGCGGGATATCTATAAATACCAATAATTATTCATTTTACCGGACACGGAACTGGATTAATAGTTAATAGACTTGTTGAAACAGGGGTGAATTACATTCAAGGGTAATTGGTGTAATTGTTAACAAAGTAGTAAAACCTTGGTTTACACGCAGTCGATAACCTGGTGTATTCATTAAACAAAGTATTAAAACCTTGTTACAATTCGAATCCCCAATTAGTTGGAATATTTGACTTCGGGAATAAGAATAATTTGATGAAGGCTTTCGCTCTTTATATTTATGACTGATGGACTATTATGGACAAATCCGTATGGACATATTAAATAATCCAGGACAAAGAACAATTAACCCATGGGCATAAAACTAAAATCAACACGTTAAACATCATGATTACGGAAGTTTAAATAAGCATAATTCTTTTATTTCATATTTAATTTCCTTTATTTTATATTTAATTGCACTTCTAATTATCGCATTTTTATTTATTGTTATTTTATTTAATTGCACTTTTAATTATCGTACTTTTTAATTATCGCAAGTTTATTTTATCGCACTTTTATTATTCGCAATTTCATTATCGTTATTTACTTTACGCTTTAAATTAAAATCCTTTTAATATTTTACATTTGGTTTTAACTGCGACTAAAGTTTTAAAATCGACAAACCGGTTATTAAACGGTAAAAACCCCCCTTTATAATAATAATATTACTTATATATATATATATTTGTATTTTTATAAAAGTAAACTAATATAGCGTTAAGCTTTGTTTAAAGATTTTCCCTGTGGAACGAACCGGACTTACTAAAAACTACACTACTGTACGATTAGGTACACTGCCTATAAGTGTTGTAGCAAGGTTTAAGTATATCCATTCTATAAATAAATAAATATCTTGTGTAAAATTGTATCGTATTTAATAGTATTTCCTTCTAAAATTTTATAGTATTTTATACCCCTTAGCTCTAACTATCAAGTATTTTTGGCGCCGCTGCCGGGGACAAGATAGCTTAAAAGCCGGAAGCGCAACGCTACATAAAAAAAAGATTTTTATTTTTAGTTTACTTTTATTAAAATTCACTTTTGTAAAAATACGTTTTAAATATTCGAAAATATAAAAAGAAAAACAAAAATTTATATATTTTTAAGATTTTGTTAAATATTTAAGTTTTATAAAGTTCCTTTATTTTTATTTTATAAAAATATAAGTTTTTATTATATAAATATTTTAGATTTTAAAACAGAAAAAAATATAAAATAAAATATAAAAAACGCGTCGAATTTTAAACTGTACCTGAGTTGAAAATTGGAACCCCGCGACTCGCGGAGTTTGCAGCCTCGAATACCGCGACTCGCGGAGCCTCCCTGACACACGTGACAGAACCCTAATTTCGCATTAATTACGGATTTTATTATTATTATTATTAATAAACCCTAATTACTTAATTATTATTATAATTAGTTTAAGTTTTTAAATTAAATTGTATTTTAAATTTTAATTAGTTTTATTATATATAAAATTAATAGTTTTATAAAATAAATAATATAAAAATAATATTTTTATAAAAATTGTACTTTTTACAACTTTTAGTATATTTTTATATTTTGTCCCTTTTTAATTGTTTTAGCGTAATATTTGTATTCTTCGCTAGTTTTTAGTTTTAAACTTAGTTTTTGCCATAGTTATTTTTACTTCTAGATTTTTAGGCTTTGCCGTAAAATCCCTTAAGTGCTTTTTCTTTAGGCTAAGATTTAGGTGCTTTAGAATTTTGCGACGCCTTTTTAAGTTTTAGTTTCTTTTTAAGTTATTTCCATTTGGGATATAGTTTTTCTTGTAAGCTTTAATATTTTTAGACACCTTTTACTATGTATCAATTATCATTCCAATTAGTAATCTCAATTTGCGATTATAATTTTAAGTTAGTGATAGTAATAAGGTTGGGTTAGTCTAGTGTTTTTAAGTTCTATAAGTCACTCTTTTTCTTTCTTATTTTTATTTTTCGATCTTTTTCCGACACGCTCTTTTTCTTTTTTATTTCTCGCTATTCTAGTTTTTAGGACATAGATTTTTTTTTCTACTTCTTATCTAAATTTCTTAAAATTACGAAAATTTATTTTAAGTGGTTAAATTGATAGACATCAAAATTTTCTGGTTCGTAGTAATAGTTGGATTTGTACGTGGACCGGGTTATTGGAGCCAAACAGTCCTCAATTATATTGAGACCAAACGAATCCTGCCCCTCTGCTGCATCTTTTGGCTATTCGAAACGTGGGCAAAATCAGAAAAGTCTATTGATTGGATAACTTATATAATTTTTCTTTCCTTTTTAAAAACTAATAGGATATTCAGTGAATGCACCGAGCAAGACGTTCACCACCTTTTGTACGTTCACCACCTGTAACTAGATCAAGACATTTAGCAAATATTACCGCCATTGATTTTTCTTTAGAATCGTCATCCAGTCGACCAAGTACTCCAGTTCAAATTTCCGATAATTCATTTTTTGAACCCGACCTCACAATTGAGAATCCAGAGAATATTCAGCGAAGATTCATAGATCCTGAACCACTAAATTTTCCTCCGGAACCACCAATCATTCAAACAGAGATTGTTGAGGAACGAACCATTAAATCAGAATCCACTAGTGATTTCGATTCAACAAATTCATTTATGGAAGTAACAGAACCATTAAGTATGAAAGACTGAATGAGAGCTAAACGCACTGGCCAAGGTCACGCAATTACTCATCCTGACATTAATGCGCCAGATTATGAAATCAAAGGACAAATTCTACACATGGTGACTAATAAATGCCAATTTAGTGGTGCACCGAAGGAAGATCCAAATGAACATCTTCGTACCTTTAATAGGATCTGCACTCTATTTAAAATCCGAGAAGTGGAGGATGACCAGATATATCTCATGTTATTTCCCTGGACTTTAAAGGGAGAAGCCAAAGATTGGTTGGAATCATTACCTGAAGGGGCGATTGATACATGGGATGTTTTAGTTGAAAATTTTCTTAAACAATTCTTTCCTGCATCTAAAGCCGTAAGACTTCAAGGAGAAATTGTTACGTTTACACAGAAACCGAATGAAACTCTATATGAGGCGTGGACAAGATTTGGAAAGTTATTGAGAGGATGTCCGCAACATGGTTTAGACACCTGTCAAATAGTACAAATATTCTACCAAGGATGCGACATCACTACAAGGAAAGACATAGATATAGCAGCTGGTGGTTCTATTATGAAGAAAACCGAAACTGATGCTTACAAAATTATTGATAACACTGCTTCCCACTCACATGAGTGGCACCAAGAAAAAGATATCGTTAGATCATCTAAAGCAGCTAGAGCCGATTCTAGCCATGACTTAGATTCCATTTCCGCAAAGATAGATGCTGTCGAGAGACGAATGGAAAAGATGACTAAGGATATTCACTCAATACGAATTAGTTGTGAGCAGTGTGGAGGACCACATTTGACAAAAGATTGTCTCAGTATTGAATTAACAATGGAACAAAGAAAGAATATTTCATACATAAACCAAAGGCCTGAAAATAATTATCAGAATAATTATCAACCGCCAAGACCGATTTACAATCAAAACCAGAATTATAATCGAAATATTCCATACAACAACCAACAAGGACCTAGCAATCAACAAGTATCCAATAATACTTACAACCAGCAAAGACCTAATTTTCAAAACAAACCACCACAACAAACCGATGACAAAAAGCCGAATTTAGAAGATATGATGACGAAGCTAGTTGAAACTCAAACGCAGTTTTTCACATCTCAAAAACAAACCAATGAACAAAATGCTCAAGCATTTAGAAATCAACAAGCTTCTATTCAAAATCTGGAACAAGAAATAAGTAACCTAGCAAGGTTAATAGGTGAAAGAAAACCTGGAAGTTTACCTAGTGATACAAATGCTAACCCCCGGAATGAAACAGCTAAAGCCATTACCACAAGAAGTGGTACAACACTTAAACCACCTGAAATACCTGTAACTTCTGACGAAGCTATTCCTACTCCACAAGAACCACAACCTGATCAAGATAAGGAAAAAGAACCGGTAGTTGAGAAGGTTAATGAAGATAACACAGTTAAGGATAAACCTTATGTTAAACCATACCAACCACCACTTCCTTACTCGAGTAAAATGAAAAAAGAGAAACTTGAAGCCGAGCAATCCAAATTCTTGGATATGTTTAAACAGATAAATGTAAATCTTCCTTTCATTGATGTGATTTCAGGAATGCCTAGATATGCTAAATTCTTGAAAGATCTGATCACGAATAGAAAGAAAACGGAAGAACTCTCGACCGTTACTATGAATGCTAATTGTTCAGCAGTGCTGTTGAATAAGATACCAGAAAAACTATCTGATCCAGGAAGTTTCACAATTCCATGTTTTCTGGGTAGTCTTAGTTCAATAGAAGCATTGGCAGACTTAGGTGCTAGTATAAATTTAATGCCGTTTTCACTATACACTAAACTAGACCTTGGAGAATTGAAACCAACAAGAATAAGCATACAACTAGCCGATCGATCAATAAAATATCCTAGAGGGATAATGGAGAACATGCTAGTTAAAGTTGGTACTTTAGTATTTCCAGTAGATTTTGTTGTTCTGGACATGGAAGAAGATTCTCAAGTTCCTCTCATATTAGGAAGACCATTCTTAAACACGGCTAAAGCAATGATAGACGTGTTCGGTTAGAAATTGACCCTAAGTATAGAGGACGAGAGTGTTACCTTTTCAGTTGATAGAGCAATGCAACAACCACAATCTGCAGATGATACATGTTATTATATTCAAACTATAGATGCACATGCAGAATTGTTAGAAGAATTTCCAGAATTACAAGGAACAGGAGAATGTTCTTTAGGAGAAGGAACAGAGCAAATTAATGAATCTGAAATGTTAGCTACACTTATAGCTAATGGATATGAACCAACAACAGAAGAAATTCAAATGCTAAAAGAAGAAGACATATATCGATACAAATCATCGATAGAAGAACCTCCGAAATTAGAGTTAAAGCCACTTCCAAACCATTTGGAATACGCTTATTTACATGGTGAATCTGAATTACCTGTAATAATATCGTCTTCTCTTACTGAAAATGAGAAATCACAACTCATTTCTGTGTTGAAAGCTCATAAACTAGCTATTGCATGGAAGATTCATGATATTAAAGGAATAAGTCCTTCGTATTGCACACATAAAATCCTTATGGAAGAAGGTCATAAAACGTATGTGCAACTCCAACGAAGACTAAATCCTAATATGCAAGATGTAGTTAAAAAAGAAATTATTAAACTGCTAGACGCAGGTCTAATTTATCCAATTTCTGATAGTCCATGGGTAAGCCCAGTTCAATGCGTGCCTAAGAAGGGTGGCATGACTGTCATTACAAATGAGAAAAATGAGCTTATTCCTACTAGGACTGTAATAGGATGGCGTGTGTGTATTGATTATAGAAAATTAAATGACGCCACCAGAAAAGATCACTTTCCCTTACCTTTCATAGATCAAATGTTGGAAAGATTAGCCGGAAACAGTTACTATTGTTTTCTTGATGGATTTTCCGGATATTTTCAAATTCCAATAGCACCCGAAGATCAAGAGAAAACCACATTCACGTGCCCTTATGGTACTTTTGCTTACAAACGCATGCCATTTGGACTTTGTAACACCCCTGCAACCTTTCAAAGGTGTATGATGGCGATTTTTCATGACATGATAGAAGAATGCATGGAAGTTTTCGTGGATGACTTTTCAGTCTTCGGTGATACATTTGAATCATGTCTAGCTAATCTTGAACGAATGCTTATTAGATGCGAACAATCAAATCTAGTACTTAATTGGGAGAAATGCCATTTCATGGTTAAAGAAGGCATCGTTCTTGGTCATAAAATTTCGAAGGAAGGAATTGAAGTGGATAGAGCTAAAGTAGATGTAATTGCTAAACTTCCACATCCCACCAATGTTAGAGGAGTTAGGAGTTTTCTAGGGCATGCCGATTTTTACCGACGTTTCATAAAAGATTTTTCTAAAATTGCCACTCCTATGAATAAACTCCTAGAAAAGAATGCTCCATTCATCTTTTCAGATGAATGTATCAAATCTTTTAATATTCTTAAAGAGAAACTAACTAATGCGCCGATCATGATAACACCAAATTGGAATCTACCATTTGAACTAATGTGCGATGCAAGTGATTATGCAATGGGAGCCGTATTAGGACAAAGGATTGAAAAACGATTTCAACCTATATATTATGCTAGTAAGATGTTACAAGGAGCACAAACAAATTACACAACTACTGAAAAAGAACTCCTTGCTATTGTCTTTGCTTTTGACAAATTTCGATCATATCTCGTTCTAGCTAAAACGGTGGTCTATACCGACCATTCTGCTCTTAGATACCTATTTTCGAAACAAGATGCCAAACCAAGATTAATCCGTTGGATCTTACTCTTACAAGAGTTTGATATTGAAATCCGAGATAAAAAGGGAGCAGAAAATCTCGCCGCTGATCATCTTTCTCGTCTTGAAAATCCCGAATTAGAAATTCTAAATGAATCGGCCATACAAGACAACTTTCCTGATGAATATCTATTGAAGATAGATTATAATGAAATTCCATGGTTTGCAGACTATGCAAACTACTTAGTTTGTGGATTCCTTGAAAAAGGATTATCGTACCAAAAACGAAAGAAATTCTTTAGTGATATAAAACACTATTTCTGGGAAGATCCACATCTGCTTAAAAGTTGTCCAGATAGAATAATACGTCGATGTGTATTCGGAGATGAAGCTAGTAAAATTTTAAACCATTGTCACACAGGACCAACAGGAGGGCATTATGGGCCTCAACTAATAGCAAGAAAAGTTTATGATGCTAGATTCTATTGGCCTACAATTTACAAAGACGCACATCTTCTTTGCAAATCCTGTGATGCTTGTCAAAGGGCTGGAAAAATAAGTCAACGTGATGAAATGCCACAAAATGTCATACAAGTATGTGAAGTATTTGACATTTGGGGTATTGACTTTATGGGTCCATTTCCAAAATCTCATAATAATCTATATATTCTCGTAGCCATTGATTATGTATCTAAATGGGCGAAAGCACAAGCTCTCCCAACTAACGATGCACGAGTTGTAGTCAACTTTTTAAAACGTCTTTTTGCAAGGTTTGGAACACCGAAAGCTTTAATAAGTGATCGGGGTACTCATTTCTGTAATAATCAACTTGAGAAAGTTCTCAAAAGATATGGAGTAACTCATAAAATCTCCACTGCATATCATCCACAAACAAGTGAACAAGTTGAAAATACCAACCGAGCTTTAAAACGTATTCTAGAGAAAACCGTAGGATCAAATCCGAAGGAATGGTCCATTAAATTGGAGGATTCACTCTGGGCTTTTAGAACAGCCTACAAAACTCCAATTGGAACCACACCTTTTAGACTTGTTTATGGAAAAGCATGCCATCTTCCAGTAGAAATTGAACACAAAGCATTTTGGGCTTTGAAGACATGTAATCTTGATATACATGAAGCTGGACGTCTACGATTAAGTCAACTAAACGAATTAGAAGAATTAAGACATGAAGCATACGAAAATTCGTTAATCTATAAAGAAAGAACGAAGAAATGGCATGATAAAAGAATCAGAAGTTTAAAAGAATTTAAAGAAGGAGACAGAGTTCTTCTTTTCAATTCACGATTCAAGCTATTTCCTGAAAAACTGAAATCAAGATGGTCTGGACCATTCATAGTCAAAAGAGTTTTCCCATACGGAACGATAGAATTAATAAATTCAAATGGGATTGAATTTAAAGTTAATGGTCACAGAGTTAAACATTACATACATGGTCCAATGGAAGTTGACAATGAAGTTAATCACAATTTCGATACCACAGCTAACTAAGTGTGGGGAGAATCAAGTCTTTAAAGGATAATATGTATTTCTGTTAGAGTTAGATTTTCTGTTTTCGTGTAGTTCTCGAAAATGGAACTCGAATGGTCTTTCCCTAGCAGACCCTAAAGAACTAGTCTTCTCCCCCCATTCTGAATTTTTATTTTTTTTAGGTTTTTACGAAATGAAGACTGCCTGTGAACTAAACCATGGTCTAATGCTACACGCTTTGATAACTAAACGTAATAATGACACACTTCCGAGTGAAATAGTATCAGTAATCAGAGAAAGATTGGACGGAGTAAGAAAAGAATCCAGATGCGAAGATAATAAGTCACAATTTGGTAAAGGAAAATCAAAATCCGCAGCGAAAAGAAGAGCACGACACCTAGAAAGATGTCAAAAATGCGGAAAATGGTCACTTGGAGGTAAATGTTCAAATAATCAAACCTATTCAAACACCGAATTTGTTACTTTATGCAGAGACGGACCGTTCATATGTTTAGAAGAAAAAACACTGAATGCTCGAGGTTACGCCTATGTAGCCATGGAAAACCAATTAAACTGGCTATCTTATGAATGGGATAGATCATATAACTAAGAAATCTATTTCACAGGTATGTCTGTACAGTTTTTATTTTTTATTTTTTTTATTTTTAACCTTTTGATAATAAACGCTAATTTGTTCGCTATAAAGTATTAAATTGGTATTAAATAAAATTAGGTTTGGCGACCGAAATTATTGATATCATTCAAAAATTTATTACATCACTGCGAAATTTAACGTTTATTCTTAAGGTATAAATATCTTTAATCAATCAACCCAAAATATTTCAAAAATTCGTCATGAGTTAAATTAGGTTATGGAACTGAAATTACTTTACCGAAAAGAGGGGCGCATATTTTTGATAATATTTGATTGATTAAAGTGGGATAAAAATCCAAAAAAAAATTTTAATTTTATTTTTACCATGTTTTTAAAATTAATATATAAATCTTAAATTAATATTGTAAACTTTGTAAAAACAATATATTTAAAATTGTAAATATTTAAAAAATTAATATAAGTTTGGTGTGAATTTATAATATGAATTTTTAAATTAAGTTTGGTGTGAATTTTTAATTTTTAAAATATGAATTTTATTTTTATGCATTTTAAATTGTAAGTTTGGTGTGAATTTTTAATATTAATTTTGAATTTTATGTATTTTTATTTTAAGTTTGGTGTGAATTTAAAAACAAAAATTTACTTTATCCCATTAAGTTAAAAATATGATTTTTAAAATTCGTCGTAAGTTGAAGACTAGGTCGTTGAACCGAAATTGCTTTACCCAAGGGAGGGACGAGTACTTTTATTATCATTATTTTTAATCTTATTGAATTAAAGTATGCCAAAAACATTAAAAAAAAAACCCAAAAATCTTAGCTTTTAAAACAATCGCTACAAAAAGATAAATTTTAAAATTTTGTCGAAGGACGGACTAGGACATCGATCCGAAACGACCTCGTCCTAAATAACAAGGGAAACAAAATTTTAAAATTAATTACTTAATTGTTTTAATTATTATAAGATATATATATAAAAAAAAAATACAAACTCCGCGACTCGCGGAGTTTGAAAGGGAAAAACACCGCGACTCGCGGAGGGACCAATACCCAGAAAAAAAATAAAACGCAAAAACTGATCAGTTGAACACCACAACACAGAAAATACTGCGAAACAAACCGAAAAAACCCGAAAAAACACTCCCAAATTCACAATTGTTGACCGTTAATCATCAAATCTTTTACTAAAATCATGTTAAAAAGGATGCTATCAAGGAATTACTCAAGAAAAACGGTAAATTTCTACACCTAAACACCATTTAATCCGAAAATTAGTGTTCTTGAGCAATTTTATACCCAATTTGATTTTGATGCTTTTTAGTGTAATTATGCTTAAATTGCTTATGTATTATGCTTGTATAACCTAGATTGATGCTATTTAACATGATTAGAAGCCTTAAACTTCAAATTTTGAGTAATCTAGGGTTTGTGTTCTTGAGCAAATTTGGGGCTTTTTGATATAAACAGGTTATGGCCGATTTTTGTCATGAATTGTTGCTAAATTAAGTAGTGTAACATGTTTAGGTAGTTAAATGATCCAAACTTTGAGCCTAAACATGATTTTGAGAATTAAAGTGGACTTTTTTCAAGTCTAAAAATTCATGAACTTGATTTTTGAGAGATAATACCATTTGAAACTTGTTTAATTGCTAGTGATGATTATTTTGACATGTTATTTGAGTTAAATGCTTATGAACTTGGCAAACATTTTCGTATATGCTTATTTGAAAAAGTGCAGATTTGATGAAAATATGAAAATGAGCTTAAGTTTGATATAAATTGATCATGTCATTGTAATTATTTTGATTGATGATTTTGCTGACACTAATGCATATTTGGATGCACAAAAATTGTGTTTGATGTGTTTTGCAGACTGAAAGGGGTGAATCTTCATCCCAAGCTCGAAATGCTCCTACTGAGAATACGGAACAACAGGAGGTGGATAACTACTACAAACAAGATATACCTCATCCAGTCATGACATTTTCTGATATGCACTTGGAAGATTTGCACCCGAACCTGAGATTTGACAGACTTTGGATAGATTATCCAAAATACCAAAGGGGTTTGCATACTCTTCATTCTAAAGCTGTTGAGGTACCTAGGGTCATAGAATGGGGACCATTAGAAGCTGTAGAATTGGTCGAGCCAATTAGGGAATTACTTGCATAGAGGTATGGTAATTCTACTTTTAACGATTGGGTACGGTTATTCAACATGCGTAGACCTGCATATAAAGTATGGTGTGAAGAATTATTATGTAGTATAGAATTAAATGATCGGGTAGCTAGTTTAACCGATCGATCTTTTATTAGATTTTTGTTAGGAGGTTCGATGCGCCACATGTCTTTACTAGACATGGCTCAGGCTTTACGTATATATACGCCTGAGGAGTTAGAATCTGCAGATTGTAGAGGGTTGATACTAAATGATAGAAAGATAGACGAAAATTTTGATACGCATGGTGTATGGAGTCAAATGAATAGCCATCACCGATTTAAAGGGGGAAATTACTCTTATTTGGATATAGATAGAGCAGAGTTAAGAGTAATTCATAGGTTTTTAGCTAATTCGATTACACAAAGAGGTAAGAATAAGGAAAAGGTAAATGAACAGGATTTGTTTTACCACATGTGTATTCGAGACCCACAAAGCGCTTTAAGTATACCTTATTGTGTGGGTTATTATTTATCAGCTATGGTTAGGGGGATGAGACCGCATAGCATAATAGGAGGTGGTATATTTATTATTTTGATTGCTGAATATCTCGGTGTGGATATAAGTCGGGGGGGATTATTAGTCGAAGAACCAGAACCCCGCGATACAATAGGTTTAAATGTATACCATGGTGCGAAAGTTTTGAAGAGGCGAAATAATGCCACAGTACGATATAATGGTAGACATCCATAGGTTGAGAGAAACCAACAGCAAGGTAATATAGGAGGGGGAAATGAAATGGCAGAAATGCAAAGGTTTATAGCTTCACAAGAGTATGAAAATGCTAGACATAGAGCATTTGAAGATTGGCAAGTTCATCAAAACCAAATCATAGCTTATGGCCAACATATAGGTAGAAACTATATTCCTACTCCATCGCCCATATTCCCTCCCTGGTCTATAGAGATTCAAACACCGTATCCTACGTATAACCCAGCCGAAGCATTTTATAGCACCTATGGTTATGCATGGAACCCCTACTGGTATCAGTATCATCCCTAGTCTACTTAGTTTTTTTTTATTTTATTATTTATAATGTTGATACATTTAATACTTATGTTGGATTTGTAATAGTTTTATTATTTTCTAAAATTTATTATTAGATTTTAATAATTTTTGAATGTGGGGTAATATACCAAACTTCAAAAATATGTATATATGTTTGCAGTTTATCTTATGTACACAACAGGGTAAAACAACGCATTTTCAAAGACTGGCATTAAGTTCAGCAAAAGCAACTAATTTTGACGACAAGATGCAAAATATATGTGAAATAACAACAAGATGGAATGAACAAATGATATGCACCATTTATCATTCAGCAAACAAACGCCAATATATTTGAAAACTTTGGTAAAATTTAATCATTTTCACACAAATCACCCTCAATAATTTAAATTGTTACTGATTACTTGCAAATGAGGGCATTGCAAGATCTTAAGTGTGGGAAGGGGTTAAATTCTTTCGGTTTTTAAAAAAAATTTATCTTAAACACTTGGTTACCATTAAAAATACTAGTAAAGCAGTAGTTGTATTAGAATCTAGTGCTCACTGATAATAAAGAACAGCCCTAGTCTTATATACTGACTACCCAATTCTAGTAAAAAAAAATTTAAATTTTCAATTAAATGAACTCAAAATCATGTTTATACATATTTATGAACGATAAAACTAGGTGTTAACACCGAAATTATTGTTACCTCGGAAAGGACATAAATTGAGAAACAAACCAAAATGTTAAAATTCATTTAAAATGGAATAGAGGACAATAAAAAGGAAAATAAAAGCCAAGTGTGGGAAAAATTACCAAGTTATCTTAAACATATGTCACATATTTCTGTAACAAATAACTGAAAATACCTTTGCTTTGGACTAAACTAAACTGTTTTACCCGATGAAAGAAAAGAAGAGATGGATCTACACGATGAATCAATTCCATCATTGAAAGGAAGTAAAGTCTTCCAAAAAAGAAACGCGCTTCTTGATTTAGGTCAAGAAGTTGTCGTCCAGACCAGCTGTAGGTTGACGAAAAATCTAGAAAAGTCATCACTAAAATCCGCAGGAAATCCACGGACCTCAGCATCAAATAGGGTCGCCAAGTGGTCAGACTTATCCTAACCATGAGAGGATCTGTCTTGTAAAATGGGGAGGGCACCGTGCAAATTAGCTAGATAAGACTAATGAATCAGATCCCCAGAAAGGATAATCTCCTTAAAGATTAAAAATCAGCTTTTAAGCCTGATATTACTCAATCCTAGAGATTGACCTTAAAGATTGAGAATTCAAACTCATGGAATTCAATGATATCTAAACTCGAGCTTGAACGAGAAAATATTTTGATAAAATTACAAACCGATTTGTTTTCTAAAAACCCATTTTTAATGCGTTCATTACCATTGAACGTAAAATCCTAGGAATTCACCTGGAATTCATTAGGTCACCTGAACCAAATCGGGTGTCAACCGTAAGAACGGTGGTTGCATAGCATGGTCAAAGACAGGACCTTGTTCCAGACCGGAAAATTATAAGGGTGAGCTTTACTATTGCTCCTACAAAGGATAGTAATTGCGTCCGACACGTTATAGACCATAATTAAAAGCATGTCAGGGGACATTGCCTTAACAGTTGCTTGTTCAACACTTTCCTTTACAACCGGACGGTAGTTTACCAAAAGGTAATATACGGGACAAGTAAACTGGACGTGTTGCTTTCCTAATACAAGGTTAGCAAGTGGGTGACACAAAACCGCAAGTTTTGAGCTAAAATTTTCAAATCTGAAACCCACCAAACCCACAAAAATAATTTGCAAACACCGGTGAAAGGTTATTCCGGAAAACTTATCTAGGGTAAAAACTAGATTTAATTTTCAAAAGATCAAGTGTTTTCATAAAGATCCAATTTCCTTAATGGATCTAAATTTTTATAGTCATGTGGGACTGTAAACCATATCGTTACTACCATTGTTTATACCGCCGTATAGAAATCACTGATGTACAAAGTGTGAAGAATAAAGAAGTGATTCTAGTATTTCAAGACGATATTGCTTGAGGACAAGCAACGCTCAAGTGTGGGAATATTTGATAATGCTAAAAACGAACATATATTTCATAGCATTATTCCTCAAGAAAGACAAGCTTTTAGTTGCAATTGTTCTATTTAAAAGTGATATTCGTTTAAATAATAAAAGGTGAAGACAAAAGACAGATTCGACGAATTGAAGACGCAAACGACCAAAAAGCTCAAAAGTACAAAATACAATCAAAGAGATTCCAATTATTGATAAGAAACGTCTCGAAATTATAAGAGTACAAGATTCAAAACGCAAAGTACAAGATATAAAATAGTACGCAAGGACGTTCGAAAATCCGGAACCGGGACCAGAGTCAACTCTTAACGCTCGACGCAATGGACTAAAAATTACAAGTTAACTATGTATATAAATATAATATAATATATAATTAATTATATTAATTATATATATATATATATATTATATTTATATAATAAACTGTCGGCAGACTAAGATCCAATTTGGAGTGAGCTGGAATTTCAAACTCCGCGACTCGCGGAGTTTGAAGAGCAAAAATGCCGCGAGTTGCGGAGCTCACCTGGACTCAATTCCCTATAAAAGCAAACGCAGTTTGATCGCAAAAACCATCAAAATTCAATCTCTCTCTATATATGTATACGTAAATATATTTATATTTATATTTTAATTTTAATTTTAATTATAATTCTAATAATAAGGGTATGTTAGCGAATGTTGTAAGGGTGTAAGTCGAAATTCTGTCCGTGTAACGCTACGCTATTTTTAATCATTGTAAGTTATGTTCAACCTTTTTAATTTAATGTCTCGTAGCTAAGTTATTATTATGCTTATTTAAAACGAAGTAATCATGATGTTGGGCTAATTACTAAAATTGGGTAATTGGGCTTTGTACCATAATTGGGGTTTGGACAAAAGAACGACACTTGTGGAAATTAGACTATGGGCTATTAATGGGTTTTATATTAACTAAACAATACCTTGTTAATTTAATATACAAACTTATAATTCGACGTATTTATATATAACCACATACGCTTGACTGGGTACGGTGGGCGGGATATCTATAAATACCAATAATTATTCATTTTACCGGACACAGAACTGGATTAATAGTTAATAGACTTGTTGAAACAGGGGTGAATTACATTCAAGGGTAATTGGTGTAATTGTTAACAAAGTAGTAAAACCTTGGTTTACACGCAGTCGATAACCTGGCGTATTCATTAAACAAAGTATTAAAACCTTGTTACAATTCGAATCCCCAATTAGTTGGAATATTTGACTTCGGGAATAAGAATAATATGACGAAGGCTTTCGCTCTTTATATTTATGACTGATGGACTATTATGGACAAATCCGTATGGACATATTAAATAATCCAGGACAAAGAACAATTAACCCATGGGCATAAAACTAAAATCAACACGTCAAACATCATGATTACGGAAGTTTAAATAAGCATAATTCTTTTAGTTCATATTTAATTTCCTTTATTTTATATTTAATTGCACTTCTAATTATCGCATTTTTATTTATTGTTATTTTATTTAATTGCACTTTTAATTATCGTACTTTTTAATTATCGCAAGTTTATTTTATCGCACTTTTATTATTCGCAATTTCATTATCGTTATTTACTTTACGCTTTAAATTAAAATCCTTTTAATATTTTACATTTGGTTTTAACTGCGACTAAAGTTTTAAAATCGACAAACCGGTCATTAAACGGTAAAAACCCCCCTTTATAATAATAATATTACTTATATATATATTTGTATTTTTATAAAAGTAAACTAATATAGCGTTAAGCTTTGTTTAAAGATTTTCCCTGTGGAACGAACCGGACTTACTAAAAACTACACTACTGTACGATTAGGTACACTGCCTATAAGTGTTGTAGCAAGGTTTAAGTATATCCATTCTATAAATAAATAAATATCTTGTGTAAAATTGTATCGTATTTAATAGTATTTCCTTCTAAAATTTTATAGTATTTTATACCCCTTAGCTCTAACTATCATATATATAAATCAATTGAGAGAGTTTAGAGAAATATATTTTCAAGTTTCTAAGAAATAATGAAAACTATTGAATTCTATTTATAATAGATTTTTGAATTATAAAAGTGAATTATTAAAGTATGAATTATTAAAGTGAATTATTAAAGTATGAATTATTAAAGTGAATTATTAAAGTATGAATTATTAAAGTAAATTATTAAAGTATGAATTATTAAAGTATGAATTATTAAAGTGAATTATTAAAGTATGAATTATTAAAGTTAAAGTAAAGTAAAAGTAAAGTAAAGGTAAAGTTAAAGTATAGTAAAAGTATAAAAAACTATGTATGTATAATACGCGTATAAATATATATAATATTAATTTAAATCGTTATATATATTTAATAAAATAAAATATAAATATCGTTATATTTATTATACTGGTTAAGTAATGAGTTGTCAAAAGTGATTCTAGATATTTATACAAGTTATATACGTTTTAATAATAAAGTTCTTTTTAAACTGAAAACGTCTTTGTACGTTTGAAAATAGATTAATAGAATATTATGGAAACCAATTCTCCACTAACTTTTGTCTAACTTTCGTAAATGACACTTTTTGTTTTTATTTATAAATAGTTTTACAAATTATTCTGAATATCGTTAAGAGGAATAGATTTTCTCAAATCATAGTGAACCTCTCAACAGAGACTTGTAATCATAATTCAATGTTTCTGATAATTCAATCATTTAATATATTATTTTTTTTCGTCGAAAATCATATTGAAACAAATACATTCGTGTAAAGTATTATACGTTTAATACTTTATTAATATTCTCAAGTTATAATATATATATACATATACATATCTATTTATATATAACGGTTCGTGAATCGTCGGAATTTGGTCGAGGTTATAATGAATGTATGAACACAGTTTAAAATTCTTGAGATTTAACTTAACAAACTTTGCTTATCGTGTCGGAATAATATAAAGATTAAAGTTTAAATTTGGTCGGAAATTTCCGGGTCGTCACAGTACCTACCCATTAAAGAAATTTCGTCCCCGAAATTTGATAGAGGTCGTCATGACTAACAATGAGAATGTTATTATAATGATTATAGAGTTTTATCATGTTAATGAAGAATGGATAAAATAATTCGATTACTCAAAGCGTGTGAGTGAAGTTATCGTAAATGAATGAAATAAGATAATAGTGATTCGTCGTATCTTTTGACGTCATCACGATTGATCTCCGAAAAGAAAATCTTTGTAATCTATATTGGATTTGATTATTCAGCGATTAAGGAAATTATGATCCTCTTCGAATTAATGCGATAATCCATTTTGATTTCTCTGTCGGATATTTCACTATAAATCCACCTCATTTGTTTTCTTACAACTCACACCTTCTCAACTCATATTTTAAAGTATTTGTCAATATGCTTCATCCAGTGCTGATTCTTGATATACTCCTCACTTTCATATCTGTCGATCTTCTTTTTCATCTGCCTCCGGAAGAATCTATTTACTTCTACTATACTCTTGGTTTTATAGTGTTTTTAGTTCTCCCGTGTCTTTATATTGCTATATGCATTGATATATACGGTTTGTGATTTCTGGGTTGTTGTTGGGTTTTATATCTTCCCTTATATTTCAAAGTCCTTGCTTCTTCTATAATCATTGTCATCCACAGTTAACGCTCTCTTCTATTTGCTATGATTTATACTCCCATTTCTAGTTCGGAGCTTTGTCCTTTCGTTTCTTCTTTTTGCGATTAAGCACCGCTTGTAATGGTCCAGAATTCGCAGATATAAATTTCAGAATGAACATTGTTAATGTTCTAGGAAGAAAATTGTAATGACACGATCTTGACTTGTCAAATTACCAGAATACCTCGGAAAAGGCCGAATCATCAAGAAATATTTTCTTGATATTTAGAGATCAAAGAGAATACAAGAGTCGTGTAACATAGCACATGATGACGTTATGATCTGTGAATCATCATGCTCCATTTAGAAACTCAGCATGAATTACTGTAATATAATCACGTTGATCAAGTGTCATTATATTATACTAACTCATGCTTCAGCTCCCAACACTTCTTCAAGAATATTCCTATTTTAAACTCGAATGTTTCAGAATTTAGAAACTAAAATAGTTTCTTTTATGATATAATACAGATAGCGCGAAGAGGTAAATGATTTCAGATAAGAATAATTATAAAAATATCTTCAGAAGTATGGATGATATTTATAATGAAAGATACGATGATATCTTAGAATGTCTAATATCAGAGGATGATGAAGGATATTGTCCGCAGGAATTTAGAGTCTGGAGCAAGGTATTCGTTAATGACTTTAACAAGTACTGAATCATTTGGATTCTTTGAAGGCAGGTTCAGCCTTTGTGATTTGTCCACAGCCTCCTTCATACTTTGCTCAATCCGTTTTCCAGTTCCAAAGCTTCTCTTTTTCTGAGCTTTGCCAATATACTATCCTTTATCATCCAACTTTTTACTGTTAAGGTCGTTTACAGTTTTTGCTGCTTCATCAGCATTTTTCAAAATTTCGAGAACTGGTTCGCAGTTTAGGGTGTTTTTCAGAAATTTCTCATTCAAAGAATGTAAGTCTTGGAGGTAGACGTTGTGTGTATATGTAATTGTTGATGTAGACATGCTGCGAGGTTTCAAAATACTGATTGCTGATTCTCAATAATTGGTATGGCAATTCTTGTTATAAGGTACGAATGAGTATATGATAGGGTTTCGATAATTATAATGATTTTTTTTTTTGGAAAGTCAAAGATCAATGAAGTTGTTGGTAAGTTTATTGCTAATGTGGTGAATATAAACAATTCCCCGGTAATGTTGGCGAAAGGGCAACGTATCTATCGAGGTTATAATAAGACTGTTTTGATTGAGAAGTCAAAGATGACTTGCTGGAGCTGTGACAAAACTGTCTATTTTGAAACGGAATTGAAAAGTTATTTTAGCTAGTAAATGCCAAAGGGTCTAACACGGATACGTATCGAACTATGACTTAGGTTTTGAGAGTTTTTCAGGTGTATAACTGTGGATAACATGTGGTTGGATCATCATCTCGATTGTTCCTTAGTTGAAGTGTCTTCAGGAATTTCGAAGGGTTTGAGCACATATTGTAATCATTAATACATATGATGTTCTAACACAGTTTTGAAGTCAAAGTATAGCTTTGAAAGATATAGGAATCTAAGAGTGATGATACTGGTTATATTTCGAATTGAATTATGCGATTTCAAAATCAGAATATGTAATTAAATTTGAATGAGTATGATTGTTTTGATTTATATGAAAGAATGGACATTGTTGTGAAAGTAGGGAGTGTAGTTGATGATTGCTGAATCAGTTTCGAAAAATGTAATATATTAATTGTGAATTTATATATCTCTCGGGTATTACCTACCCGTTAAAAAAAATTTCACAATTAATATTTTGTACAAAAGAAGTTTATTACAGTCTTTATGAAAATATATGTGTATATTTTCTTTAGATGTAATATAGATTTAATGAGTTAATATTAAATTAAACTCATTTGTTTTATGGTTGGAACTAGATTTGAGTAATCCCTAAAACTTTATAAATTGCATAAGTATTTCTTCAATAATATTGAAATTATGAATCATTACTTTGTTACTTGTTGGTTTTCGTGAAATTCTTGTGAACTTCGCAAGGTACGAATGATGTTATTTGAAAAGTTTCGAGTACATCGATGATGAAAGTGTAAAATCAAACATATATTCGAATAATACACTTGATTTATTATGAATTGGATTTTTTATTGAATTGAGACAGAGATTGTAATTAACGATGGTTAAGTTGCGGACGAAGGACGTACATCATTGCATATTTGTAATATGAATTAACTGAGTAGTTAAGATTCACACATAATAGCTTAGTACGGGAAGATTTATTATGGTTTAAAAATTTATACATATAAAATATACATATAAATCTTTCGATTGGAAATGAGTTAATACTTCATAACTCATTGATACAATATATTTGTTGTTGATTCGTAATGATGTATACAATGATTCTTGAACTGACAGAGTTTGTGATGTTACAGGTGCTGTTGATTCTGACGATACTGACGGCACTGACTGTGTTGATGAAGCTACGGTCCTGTTGATGCTGTTGGTAAAACAATTCTAGCTTGTAAATCGTACACCATTTTCGATCAAAGTTTCTACTCTACCATCTCTGTTCACTCATCCGATTTATGGTCAGAATTAAATAATCTCTAAGATTTTGGAGATTACATAACTGCCGCAGAGATATCTCTTCAATGAAGTTTATGAATTAATACTTCATCGTTTGTTGTTGTTGATATTCCTGGATATTTACAGGGCGTATGACGTTGATGTTTGAGATACATATTGTGATGTTGCGGTGTGGGATGTGGATGTTGTTGTTGGTGGTGGTGATGGTACTGTTAGTGTTGCTGATGGTGGTACTGTTTATGCTGCTGGTGCTGCTGCTGGTGTTTGTAACCTTTGCACCATATTCTCCAAAGCCACTACCCGAGCGCGAAGCTCGTTGACTTCTTCTATTACATCGGGGTGATTGTCGGTTCTGACGAGCGGATAAATAAAATCTAGAATTTGGTGTAGTATGTAATCGTGATGAGATACTCTAGAAATAAGAGAGAAAATGGTGTTTCGGATAGGTTCGCCGGTAAGTGCTTCAAGTTCTTCGCCAAGAGGGCAATGTGGTGGATGGAAGGGATCACCTTCTTCTTATCTCCAATGAATAAGGAGGCTACGAACCCATCCCCAATTCATCCAGAATAGATGATGACTAATTGGTTGATCCATTCCGGTCACACTGCTTTCGGAACTTGAGTGGGATTCCATTTCGGAATCCGAGGGACTTGAACTAATGACGAATTCCATTTCGTACGATTGAATAAAGAATTTTTCGATATGAAATGATTTTTCGGCTATCGTGTGGTATTCTAATTATATAGAGCAAAAGGTTTCGTAGATTACGGAGGAATTTACGGAATATGTCAGGCAAAGTTTATAGTAACAGATACGCTAAGATATGAATTAGCAGATACGCTAAGATATGAATTTTGTCTATACACTATTCATGCAATCAATGCAATAAGATGTGTCTAGACTAAGAATGATAAGCAGGTAATTTCCGACAAGAATGATGAGCAAAACTTTTGAAATGCAGACACGGTCGAAGTCCAGACTCACTAATGCGTCCTAACGACTATCAGTTAGACACACTAATGCAGACCTGGTTCGCTAAGACCACCGCTCTGATACCAACTGAAAGGACCCGTTCATATACATTATAAACGATTCACAATAGTTGATTACATCGCGAGGTATTTGACCTCTATATGATACATTTTACAAACATTGCATTCGTTTTTAAAAGAAAAACTTTCTTTACAACGAAAGTTGACGGCATGCACACCATTTCATAATACATCCAACTATAATTGGCTTTATAATAATCTTGATGAACTCAATGACTCGAATGCAACGTCTTTCAAAATATGCCATGAATGACTCCAAGTAATATCCTTAAAATGAGCTAATGCACAGCGAAAGATTTCTTTAATACCTGAGAATAAACATGCTTTAAAGTGTCAACCAAAAGGTTGGTGAGTTCATAGGTTTATCATAACAATCATTTCAATATATTAATAGACCACAAGATTTCCGTTATAAATATATGTACACTCGCAAGTGTATAAAAGTATTCTATAAGTTGTAGGCACCCGGTAACAAGCCTTAACGTTCATGTTTTACCCTCTGAAGTACACCAGATCAGGTGTGTTTAAAATAACCTCGAAGTACTAAAGCATCCCATAGTCAGGATGGGGTTTGTCAGGCCCAATAGATCTATCTTTAGGATTCGCGCCTACCGTACATAGACAAGTAGTTTAATGTTACCAAGCTAAGGGTATATTTCTGGTTTAAACCCACGTAGAATTAGTTTTAGTACTTGTGCCTATTTCGTAAAACATTTATAAAAACAGCGCATGTATTCTCAGTCCCAAAAATATATATAAAAGGGAGCAAATGAAACTCACAATACTGTATTTCGTAGTAAAAATACATATAACGTCATTTAATAAGTGCAAGGTTGGCCTCGGATTCACGAACGTATCAATATTGAGATTCAATATTGCAGGAAAGTACGTAGAAGCAACGGAGATGATAAACACTAGATTGACCTCACGAGCATACCCATGAACCATACCCATCACCTCCATAGCTATAACCCATAATTTCCTTAGCTTCGACTCATTCAAAAAAACTATTTTGAAATCACTCGGATAGCACTCCGTCGTAATATTTTATGTATACTAATAATATCTTGAAATAATATAGAGCATATATATATATATATATATATATATATATATATATATATATATATATATATATATATATATATATATATATATATATATATATATATATATATATATATATATATATATATAAATCAATTGAGAGAGTTTAGAGAAATATATTTTCAAGTTTCTAAAAAATAATGAAACCTATTGAATCCTATTTATAATACATTTTTGAATTATAAAAGTGAATTATTAAAGTATGAATTATTAAAGTGAATTATTAAAGTAAATTATTAAAGTATGAATTATTAAAGTGAATTATTAAAGTATGAATTATTAAAGTGAATTATTAAAGTTAAAGTAAAGTAAAAGTAAAGTAAAGGTAAAGTTAAAGTATAGTAAAAGTATAAAAAACTATGTATGTATAATACGCGTATAAATATATATAATATTAATTTAAATCGTTATATATATTTAATGAAATAAAATATAAATATCGTTATATTTATTATACTGGTTAAGTAATGAGTTGTAAAAAGTGATTCTAGATATTTATACAAGTTATATACGTTTTAATAATAAAGTTCTTTTTAAACTGAAAACGTGTTTGTACGTTTGAAAATAGATTAATAGAATATTATGGAAACCAATTCTCCACTAACTTTTGTCTAACTTTCGTAAATGACACTTTTTGTTTTTATTTATAAATAGTTTTACAAATTATTCTGAATATCGTTAAGAGGAATAGATTTTCTCAAATCATAGTGGACCTCTCAACAGAGACTTGTAATCATAATTCAATGTTTCTGATAATTCAATCATTTAATATATTTTTTTTTTCGTCGAAAATCATATTGAAACAAATACGTTCGTTTAAAGTATTATAAGTTTAATACTTTATTAATATTCTCAAGTTATAATATATATATATATATATATATATATATATATATATATATATATATATATATATATATATATACATATACATATCTATTTATATATAACGGTTCGTGAATCGTCAGAATTTGATCGAGGTTATAATGAAGGTATGAACACAGTTTAAAATTCTTGAGATTTAACTTAACAAACTTTGCTTATCGTGTCGGAATAATATAAAGATTAAAGTTTAAATTTGGTCGGAAATTTTCGGGTCGTCACATACGAATATCTCTTAATATGATATATATATATATATATATATACATTAAATGTTGTTACAACGATAATCGTTACATATATGTCTCGTTTCAAAATCATTAAATTAGTAGTCTTGTTTTTACATATGTAGTTCATTATTAATATACTTAATGATATGTTTACTTATCATAATATCATGTTAACTATATATATAACCATATATATGTCATCATATAGTTTTTACAAGTTTTAACGTTCGTGAATCACCGGTCAACTTGGGTGGTCAATTGTCTATATGAAACCTATTTCAATTAATCAAGTCTTAACAAGTTTGATTGCTTAACATGTTGGAAACACTTAATCATGTAAATAACAATTTCATTTAATATATATATAAACATGAAAAAGTTCGGGTCACTACAATCACCTTCTTCTTGTCTCCAATGACTAAGCAGGCTACGAACCTATCCCCAATTCATCCAGAATAGGTGATGGCTGATTGGTTGATCCATTCCGGTTACACTGTCTTCGGAATTCAGGTGAATATCCATATCGAAATAGCTGTCGGAGTTTAAGGAATTTGAACTAGATACGGGATCCATCTTGTATAATTAGGGAGATGATTTTTGATATGAATTAGATTATAGAATTTAGTTTGGTATTCTTCAACACATAATTTACATATGTATATATAATACCAAATTCCATAAATCACGGAGAAATTTTCGGAAGATGTCAGGAAAAGTTTACAGTAACAGATACGCTAAGATATGAATTTTTGTCTATACACTATTTATGCAATAAATGCAGGAAAACGTGTCTAGACTTAAGAATGATAAGCATGTAATTTCTGACAAGAAATGATAAGCAAAACTTTTTAACATGCAGACACGGTTGAAGTCCAGACTTACTAATGTATCTTAACAACTATCAGTTAGATACACTCATGCAAGACCTGGTTCACTAGGACCAACGCTCTGATACCAACTGTGACGATCGCTCCAAATCCATATGGACGAACACGTCATTCATCGATTTCATTGCGAGGTATTTGACCTCTATATGATACGTTTTGTAAACATTGCATTCTTTTGAAAAGGCACACCATAAATGAATATTTAAATCAAAGGTTTTCGACATCTGATGATTTCTACATATAGACAATTATCGTAAATAATAGTTTACAATAGTACTTCCATTGACAATGCAGTCAAAATAAGATACATGGTGATGATTTGGTGAATGCAACGTTTTCTTGATAAATATGCCATGTAAGACTCCATGCACATAGCTTGTCTAATATATAAGCAAACAGCGGAAGACTTCTAGGAACCTGAGAATAAACATGCTAACAAGTGTCAACACAAAGGTTGGTGAGTTCATAGTTTTAGTGTTTCGCATAATCTGTATATAAAGGTGGATCACAAGATTTCAGTTGTTTCATCCAGAAACGTTTATCAAAATATTCTACAAGATTGAGCACCCTGGTAGCTAAACTTTAACGTTATAATAAGTACCCCTGTTTTAACATACATGCAACCAACATGTACAATACACGCAAACCAACGTGTACTAAACTCAAATAGCATACGTCTGTTTTATAGTTCAGGCTAGGGTTTCTATACCTGGAACAGACGGGGATGTCAAGCCCTATGGATCCATATATAACTACTCGCGCCCACCAGTTCTTATAACCGGCAGTTACTAGTTACCAAAGCTAAGGGATTTTCGGTTCAAACTCGGTGTAGAATTTAGTATGTACTTGTATCCATTGCGTTTAAAATAAAGTGCATGTATTCTCAGCCCAAAAATATAGATTGCAAAAGCAATTAAAAAGGGAGCAAATGAAACTCACCTTAGCAGCATATAAAGTCGTTCACCAAAATGTGACTGAAACTCGGATTACCAAATAATTGTAGATCTCAACCTAGAGAACATATGTTGGTCAATAAATGTCTATTAAGCTAGGTCAGGTCATGGTGTATCACAATCCTAATGCTCGAGATCGACATACAAAAGTTATCCAAAGTTGTTTCAAAAAAATCAATTTTGACAATAGTTTAACAAAACGAGACGTGCATTATATAAGATTTCATTTACTCGGCTGGTAATATTTAAAAATCCATTTTATCAATCTTGTAAACAAGTTGTTTAAATCTTAATTGCAGATTCAAAAGTAATTTCAATTAACGTCAATCATAATTCAGTTGATCATATCTTTTAATCCATTCATCGAAACTATTCGATATCTAAATGAAAAGTTATTGATTTTTCGCCAGCTTTCCAAAAACATGCATATCATATAACTTTTATCAGTAATATATGTATTTACTTCGTGATTCATCATAACTGCTTAACGACGAAATTTAGCATACAAGCATGTATAAATATATATACTCGAGCACTAGACATGGATACACAATTAATATATAAAAGATAAAATATGAGTGCTTACGTATCAATATTGAGATTCAATATTGTAGGAAAGTATGTAGACGTAACGGAGATGATAAACACTAGGTTTGACTTGCGAATATTACCCATAACCTCCATAATTATAACCCATAATTTCCTTAGTTCTATCCCGCTCAAAACCCATTTTGAAAGTGACACGCTCATAACCTCGTCGTAGTATTTTATGTATAATACTAATTAAAAATACAATAATAATAAGATTAATAATAATAATAATAATAATAATAATAATAACAATAATAATAATAATAATAATAATAATAATAATAATAATAATAATAATAATAATAATAATAATAATAATAATAATAATACGAGAGAGATAGAAAGATGTGTAAAAGAACTCGAGCAGAAACTGACCTTTTATAGGTAAATTTTTGGAATCTGATGCCCATGCGATCGCATGAGTTTTATGCCTATTTCTCATGCGATCGCATGACCCCAAAATCCAGCTCACAATTTTTTGTTGTTTTGTTTGTCGACATATTTTTATAATATATATATATAATATATATAATTTATATTAATTAATTATATATTATATTATATTCACATGCATAGTTGACTTTTAATTTTTTGTCCGATGACTCGTACGTTTACGCTCGACTAATGTCTCAGTTCCGGTTTCTCGAATGCATTTTTGTATGCTTAGAAAACTTGTACTTTACGTTTCGTGATTCGTACCTTTTTCAAAATATAATCTTAAATTATCAATAAACTATATTACTCAAAGTATAACTTATACATTTTAGTAATTTGGTCATTTGCTTCTATAAATCAACTCCTCGTTGTTTATTAAAATATATTTAATAATATCGAAACGTTTTATATCTAATTCAATTCTATGCATTATCACATTGTAAAATATATATTTTCGTTTAGAAAAATATAAATTTGTATATAATATTTATTTATCAAATGGAACAATAAATGGGTGTTACTATTGTTTACAAAAATAATTTCGAACCTTAATATATATATACAATATATATAAATACTTTTTCTATACACGTTGCAAGTTATTTATATATCAAATACAGTTAAAAAGGAAAGATTTCTTAAATCAAGGTGAACCTCTCAACAAAGACTTATCACAATATTTACGGGATTTATAATTGTTGAAATATCTACTAATCCAATCGTTGGTATTATCTTCTAATTCCGTAGATGAATATATTAAGCATATCTCGAGACAAATACGTTTAATGTAAAATATTATACATTTAATAATTTGTTAACGTTTCCTAGTTATAATATATATATACATATATACATTCATATCCATTTATATATTCGTTCGTGAATCGTCGAGCATAGTCAAAAGGGTAATTGAATGTATGAACATAGTTCCAAAATTTTCGAGACTCAACATTACAAACTTTGCTTATCGTGTTGGAATCATATAAAGATTAAGTTTAAATTTGGTCGAAAATTTTCGGGTTGTCACACCTGGCCGTCCATCTCTTCCCATTTTTCATCAGTGACTTCGGCAGAACGTCCACTGATGGCTGCCAAACACTTATCCTTTCTCAGGATAACTTTCATCTTTAATTTTCATAACGAGAAATTACTCCCGTTAAATTTTTCAATTTCAAATTTTGTAGACATTGCTATAATTACAATCTTCTTTTCGACAATACTATTTTTCGAGAAATAGTACTTGAGAACTTTTATCGAGTGAAAATAACCTTACTTATTTTCTGATGTGAAAGTCCACCAGCGTGGAAACCATAGAGCATACGATAAGTAGATTAATACACACCAGATATTAGGACCTTAGCTCTGATACCACTTTGTAACATCCCGTTTTTCCCGTACGTGACTAAAGGTACATATTTAACCATTTGTACGTTATGATTCGGAAGCTTATGCGTAATTGTATAGATAAACGTATATATATAATTTATTGTGTGCTAGTTAACATGTGCGTATATAAGTGTACAAATGAGCTTGTGTAGTGTTAGGTCTCGTGAGACTTAGATGTGAGGCTTAGACGTGTATTGGGAACGAGAATGAAGGAATTAGTTGTGAAAACCTTGGAAATTTGACTAACTAGTCGAAGTGGCCAGACCCAGGCGTATGTCGCGCCGCGACAAACGGGTCCGCGCCGCGACCCATCAAGCGTTTCCAGATCAGAACAGGACTTAAGCATGGTGAATTTTACTTTGATTCGTCGCGCCGCGACGTTTAGTGCCGCGCCGCGGTAGGCCTGCTGGCCAGGTCCCGGTTTTAGGTTAAATTAAGAGATTTTGAGGGGCAAAATGGTAAATGGACGTATAGATCAGATGGGAGCATTAAATCTGGTCCACTAGTTCATTTATTTCATTTTCCTTTTTCATTTTCTTTCAATTTCTCTCCCAAAACTCTAACACCCATTTGGATTCAAAGTGAGATTGAGAGAGGAAGGATTTAGGGTTGATCTTTGGAGCAAGTATTAAAGTTGTTCCTTGTGACTCTAGCTACGTGGTGATAGTCTCGGTAAGTTCTAACTCTAAGTTTCGAGTTTTAATTGATTATGGCTAGGGTTTTGGTTAATAGAAGCTTGTATGACCCATTTGGGAGTAAAATGGGTGAATTTGGGTTAGGTTGTTGTAATGAAACCCTAATGGCCATAATCTAGGGTTTTGGCCTTGTAATTGTGAGTTGAAAGTGTTAATGATATTAAAAGCATTAAACATTTGTTAAAATTAAAAGAGATGTCATTTGGGTTATGTTTGACTAGTTTGGATGTGAAAGTGTCAAAATGGGTCAAGAATGTACTAGTTGACCTAGTTTGGGTAAAATGGGTGTAAATTACCCTAGGTGGATGTCAATTGAGGCTAGTAGACTTTAATGCACTAATGTTGGTAACTAAAGTCGAGTCTTGGCCATTACGAGGGCGGTTGTGATGTAGTTGGGTCATTTAATGCGAATTGAGTCATTAAATGCCCAAGTAATTGTAATGTGGTTAATTCCACTAGTTTATGTATTGAATTGGTACTTAATGTATTAGGTACTTGGCTTTGAGTTTGGAAGCGAATATTCATCATCCTTGTGTCAAGGTGAGTGGAATAATTATGCGTGAACGTATATAATGTATTTATTTGTGTGGTATGAATGTGGAAGTGTCGCGGTGTTCAAGACACCACATTCTAGGTAACGAGTAGTATTGTCGCGGTGCTTAAGACACTACTCCTTGTGTAATTGACTTGTGGGATTGTCGCGGTGTTTAAGACACCACAATGTCGTGAGAGTGGAAGTGTCGCGGTGTTCAAGACACCACTCATTGTATTGAATGAAGTGTGGATTCGTCGCGGTGTTTAAGACGCCACATTGTTGTAAGGGTGAGTTAGTCGCGGTGTTTAAGACATCACCTGGGGGACTAGTGATTACGTGGTGTATAAGTAACACTAGTGGATGTTATGAACTCCAACGGACTTACATGTACCGTTCTCTTGTATACTTGGTTAACCATGGTTGTGCGAATTGTACTTAGCATATTATATTGTGAACTATATGCTATTATTGTTGCTAGCATAATGTGGAACGTGGATAGTAGTTTATGCATGATGGATTGCATGTTTGTTGAATTGCTAGCTCGTATGTGGTATTGTGTAAGTGTATGCAAGTAAGTAGGTTATATATGATCATGTATAATTATTGCATTCACTAAGCGTTAGCTTACCCCTCTCGTTGTTTATCTTTTTAGTTGCAGGCGAGGATAAAGAGAAGGGGATTGCCGGACACTAGATGTCCTTGATGATGTGCTTGTAGGAGCTTTTGGAAGTTGACCACCTTTTGGGTAGTTTAGTCCCAAACCATGCTCGTTGGGTCGTTTGGTTTATAAACTATCATTGTATTCGGTCAAACTTATATTTACTTAACTAATGGCCTTTGTGCCCTTTTGTAAACATTGGTAATGGTTGTATGGTTTAATGGAACTTGTGATTTGGTCTACATATTTAATTGGCGCGTAAATGTGTATTATAAAAAAAAAATTTATCGTACGGAGTACGGGTTGGGTTGTTTCAAGTGGTATCAGAGCATGGTCTAAGGGATTTAGGCGACTTGAGATAGGTGCCTAGACTTAGACTTTTATGTGTATGCGCTTTTAGGCGGGACTTGTACGACTTCGGGTCGAATCGGGAATGGTAGTGCGTAGGTTTATATGGACTAACCATGCACTCATTGTTTTGTGTTGTAGTTGGAATCATCAAGCGAGATAGACGTTGTACTAGCAAGTTAATGCGACGTGTTCGTGTAGCAATGACTAGCTACCCTTGCTACGGGTGCAAATCGTGTCAAACGAGCGATGTATGACGATTGTTGAGCGAGATGGGGTGGTATGGTATATATGTGTCATGTCTTTGGTTTCGTTGTTTAATCTTTCCCGTTTTATAGAATGAAGATGAGAAACGGACACGACACCGATAATGGGGGCACGAGCGAGGACCCCGAGTTCACGGCCAAGGTTGAGGCCATCTTTCAACGCCAAAGGGCGGATTTTCTTGTTGATATTAAGAAGATGTTTCTAGACACTATTGAAGAACAAGTCGTCGATATGGTTAAGGAACAAATTAAAATTGTTCTTCAAGAAGAGAATGTGGGGAGGCGAGACTTTTTCTTTAAGAACTTCAAGGATGCTCAACCTCCTACCTTTGATGGTGAACGGGACCCACTTAAGAGTGCCCGGTTTATCTCCGATATGGAGGGGGCTTTTCGTACATGTGAGTGCCCTAACGATAAAAAGACAAGGTATGGTTGTAGCATGCTAAGAGGTGATGCCAAGCTATGGTGGGATGCAAAGATTCAAGTCTATGGCGAAGAACAATGCATGAACTTTTCTTGGGATGAGTTTAAGGTGGAATTTTTCGAAGAATACCGAACTTCGGCTAATCTCACTAGGCTAAAGGACGAGTTACGTTCCTTGAGGCAAGGGTCGATGGACTTGAACACTCTCAAATCCGTGTTTTTGTCTAAAACTCAATTTTTCCCGGAGTATGTCGGGAACGACAAGATGTTAAAGGAAGATTTTTATCGGATCTTGAATGATAGTTATCAAGAGAAGATAAGTGTGAATGTGGTGAAAAGCTTTGATGAATTGTTTAACATGGCCAAGGGTTTCGAGGCGCTTGTGATGAGGAAGAATAGCCTTACCTTGGGCAAGAAAAAATTTGAAGCTACTAGTCAATCTAATTTTTCTAGCAAGAAGTTTAAGAAAGGCTCCGAGAGTGTGGGGAGTGTGAAGAAAGGTGCTTCGGGGGATTTCCCCTATTCTTGTCATAATTGTGGGCGAAGGGGACATATGGCCCGTGATTGCACCAAACCATCTTCTACTACAAAATTCACTTGTTACAATTGTGGGAAGGAAGGACACAAGAAGACCGAGTGTCCCGAGTTGGTTAATGATCATGTCAAGCGGTTAGAGAAGGAGGCGGGTACGGGCCGGGGTCGAAATTATTTGATGACTAATGATGAAGCTAAACAATCGAACGAAGTTGTCTCAGGTACTTTCTTGGTTAACTCTAAACTGGCCAAGATATTATTTGATAGCGGTGCTAATTTGTCTTTTGTGTCGCCTCGATTTGTATCTAAGTTAAATAAACCGCTAGTTAAGTTGAGCCGTCCGGTTGAAGTCGAAATAGCGGATGGCAAGACGGCGCTAGTGGTTGATGTTTGTAAGAATTGTGATGTTGTGTTTGGTACCGAAACGTTTAAAATTGACCTCATTCCGATGACTTTGGGTGAGTTCGATATTGTTGTTGGTATGGATTGGCTCGATCGTTATAGAGCCGATATTGCATGCCATGATAAGTTCATTCGTGTTAGGACCCCAAGTGGGGGAGAGTTGATTATTCATGGCGATAGACGGAGAAGACTCGTACCATTGTGCACTTATGCAAGGGCACGACGTTTTCGCAAGAGCGGTGCCTTGTTTTATCTTGCTCACGTAGTTGATACTCGTGATGAGCCACCACCTATTCCTAAGATTCCGGTGGTTAACGAATTTGAAGATGTCTTTCCGGATGAATTACCGGGTGTTCCGGAGGAAAGATAAGTCGAATTTCGCATCGAGTTGGTTCCGGGAGCTACTCCCATTGCTAAAACCCCTTATCGTTTAGCGCCGACGGAGATGCAAGAATTGCTTAATCAAACCCAAGAGTTGCTTGAGAAGGGTTTCATTCGACCAAGCTCCTCGCCGTGGGGTGCTCCGGTTTTGTTTGTGAAAAAGAAAGATGGAAGCATGCGAATCGTTATCCATTACCTTGGATCAACGATTTATTTGATCAACTCCAAGGTGCCACGTATTTTTCTAAGATCGATTTACGGTCCGGCTATCATCAAGTGCGGGTCCGTGAGGAAGACATCGAGAAAACGGCCTTTCGAACGCGTTACGGGCATTATGAGTTTGTGGTTATGCCTTTTGGTCTCACAAATGCACCGGCGGCATTCATGGATCTAATGAACCGAGTGTGCCAACCTATGTTGGACAAGTCGGTAATCGTGTTCATTGACGACATACTCGTTTATTCCAAGAGTATGAAGGAACATGAACACCATCTACGTGAAGTGTTGAAGACGTTGCGAAGGGAGAAATTGTATGCTAAGTTCTCCAAATGTGAATTTTGGCTAAGGGAAGTTCAATTCCTTGGTCATATTGTGAATCAAGAAGGTATTATGGTAGACCCGGGGAAGATCGAAACGGTGAAAAGTTGGAGTCGACCGACTACGCCTACGGAAATCCGAAGTTTTCTCGGATTGGCCGGTTATTATCGTCGGTTTATTCAAGACTTTTCTAAGATTGCTTCTCCTTTGACGAAGTTGACGAGGAAAAATGTTAAATTTAATTGGGAAAAAGAACAAGAAGTCGCCTTTCAATTGTTGAAAGAAAAGTTATGTCAAGCTCCGGTGTTGGTGTTACCGGAAGGGATTGAAGACATGGTGGTTTATTGTGATGCTTCGTTGAATGGGCTCGGGTGTGTTCTGATGCAAAGAGGTAAAGTCATCGCTTATGCCTCTCGACAATTAAAAGAACACGAAACGAGATACCCGACTCATGATCTTGAGATGGCGGCGGTAGTGCACGCGTTGAAAATTTGGCGCCATTACTTGTATGGTGTCAAGTGTACGATATATTCGGGTCACAAAAATTTGAAACATCTTTTCACTCAACGAGATTTGAATTATCGTCAACGTAGATGGATGGACGTGGTGAAAGATTATGATTGCGTGATACTTTATCATCCGGGTAAGGCGAATGTTGTTGCGGACGCCTTGAGTCGAAAGAGTACACATCCGGCGATAAAGGTGGGATCGTTACGTTTGATTATCACTAATGACTTTCTTGAAAAGATGGGTGAAGATCAAATAGAGGCTTATGTTCATAATAAGCACACGGAACGAATCGTTGGCCAATCGGAGTTCATTACAATGGGCTCGCGTGGCTTGTTGTCCTTTCAAGGAAGGGTATGGGTACCTAAGATGGGGGATTACCGGCGAGTGCTACTTGATGAAGCACATAAGTCCAAATATTCCATTCATCCGGGTGCAACGAAAATGTACTATGATTTGAAGAAAGATTATTGGTGGCCCGACATGAAGCGTGACGTGGTTAAGTATGTTGAACAATGCGTCACATGTTTACAAGTCAAAGCCGAACAGCAAAAGCCTTACGGTAAGTTACAACCATTGGAAGTCCCGAAATGGAAATGGGAGCACATTACCATGGACTTTATTACCAAGTTACCGAAGACGGCGCGAACCCAATACGATACGATTTGGGTGATTGTTGATAGATTGACGAAGAGTGCCTTGTTTCTTCCCATTCGGGAAACAATATCATCGGAGACTTTAGCTAAGTTGTTTATAAAGGAGGTGATATCAAGACATGGGGTTCCGGTATCTATTGTTTCGGATCGAGATACTCGCTTTACATCTCGGTTTTGGAACAAGTTTCATGAAGATATGGGTACTCAATTAAAAATGAGCACGGCGTATCATCCTCAAACGGACGGTCAAACCGAGCGTACTAACCAAATGCTAGAGGATATGTTGAGGGCGTGTATTATTGATTTTGGTGGAAGTTGGGACGAGCACTTACCCTTGATGGAATTCTCATACAATAATAGTTACCACGCTAGTATTGGGATGCCACCATACGAGATGCTCTATGGGTGTAGATGTCGAACTCCCATTTGTTGGGGAGAAGTGGGTCAACGAGAAATCGGAAGTTCCGATTTGGTTTTGGAGACGAATAGTAAAATTGAAATGATTCGGGCTCGACTTAAAGCGGCGCAAGATAGACAAAAGTCTTATGCCGATAAAGGTAGAAGAACGATTGAGTTTCAAGAAGGTGATATGGTGATGCTTAAGGTTTCTCCATGGAAGGGTGTGATTCGGTTTAGAAAGCGAGGAAAGTTAGCTCCTCGGTTTATTGGTCCTTTCAAGGTATTGGCACGTGTTGGTGAGGTTGCTTATCGATTAGAGTTACCCGAAGAACTTGTGGGAATTCATAATACGTTCCATGTTTCCCATCTTCGCAAGTGTCTTGTGGATGACTCGACTTGGGTGCCATTGGATGAGATTACTTTGAATAACAAGTTAGAGTATGTGGAAGAACCGGTTGCAATCCTTGATGAAAAGGTTAAGATGTTGCGGAACAAGGAAGTTAGAACCTTCAAAGTGCAATGGCGACATCGAAAGGGTTCCGAGTTTACATGGGAATCCGAAGAGTTTGCTTTGGTTTATCTTCCGGCTTGTCATGCGGCTTGGATCGCGAGGACGCGCTCCGATCTAAGTGGGGGAGAGTTGTAACATCCCGTTTTTCCCGTACGTGACTAAAGGTACATATTTAACCATTTGTACGTTATGATTCGGAAGCTTATGCGTAATTGTATAGATAAACGTATATATATAATTTATTGTGTGCTAGTTAACATGTGCGTATATAAGTGTACAAATGAGCTTGTGTAGTGTTAGCTCTCGTGAGACTTAGATGTGAGGCTTAGACGTGTATTGGGAACGAGAATGAAGGAATTAGTTGTGGAAACCTTGGAAATTTGACTAACTAGTCGAAGTGGCCAGACCCAGGCGTATGTCGCGGCGCGGACCCATCAAGCGTTTCCAGATCAGAACAGGACTTAAGCATGGTGAATTTTACTTTGATTCGTCGCGCCGCGACGTTTAGTGCCGCGCCGCGGCAGGCCTGCTGGCCAGGTCCCGGTTTTAGGTTAAATTAAGAGATTTTGAGGGGCAAAATGGTAAATGGACGTATAGATCAGATGGGTGCATTAAATCTGGCCACTAGTTCATTTATTTCATTTTCCTTTTTCATTTTCTTTCAATTTCTCTCCCAAAACTCTAACACCCATTTGGATTCAAAGTGAGATTGAGAGAGGAAGGATTTAGGGTTGATCTTTGGAGCAAGTATTAAAGTTGTTCCTTGTGACTCTAGCTACGTGGTGATAGTCTCGGTAAGTTCTAACTCTAAGTTTCGAGTTTTAATTGATTATGGCTAGGGTTTTGGTTAATAGAAGCTTGTATGACCCATTTGGGAGTAAAATGGGTGAATTTGGGTTAGGTTGTTGTAATGAAACCCTAATGGCCATAATCTAGGGTTTTGGCCTTGTAATTGTGAGTTGAAAGTGTTAATGATATTAAAAGCATTAAACATTTGTTAAAATTAAAAGAGATGTCATTTGGGTTATGTTTGACTAGTTTGGATGTGAAAGTGTCAAAATGGGTCAAGAATGTACTAGTTGACCTAGTTTGGGTAAAATGGGTGTAAATTACCCTAGGTGGATGTCAATTGAGGCTAGTAGACTTTAATGCACTAATGTTGGTAACTAAAGTCGAGTCTTGGCCATTAAGAGGGCGGTTGTGATGTAGTTGGGTCATTTAATGCGAATTGAGTCATTAAATGCCCAAGTAATTGTAATGTGGTTAATTCCACTAGTTTATGTATTGAATTGGTACTTAATGTATTAGGTACTTGGCTTTGAGTTTGGAAGCGAATATTCATCATCCTTGTGTCAAGGTGAGTGGAATAATTATGCGTGAACGTATATAATGTATTTATTTGTGTGGTATGAATGTGGAAGTGTCGCGGTGTTCAAGACACCACATTCTAGGTAACGAGTAGTATTGTCGCGGTGCTTAAGACACTACTCCTTGTGTAATTGACTTGTGGGATTGTCGCGGTGTTTAAGACACCACAATGTCGTGAGAGTGGAAGTGTCGCGGTGTTCAAGACACCACTCATTGTATTGAATGAAGTGTGGATTCGTCGCGGTGTTTAAGACGCCACATTGTTGTAAGGGTGAGTTAGTCGCGGTGTTTAAGACATCACCCGGGGGACTAGTGATTGCGCGGTGTATAAGTAACACTAGTGGATGTTATGAACTCCAACGGACTTACATGTACCGTTCTCTTGTATACTTGGTTAACCATGGTTGTGCGAATTGTACTTAGCATATTATATTGTGAACTATATGCTATTATTGTTGCTAGCGTAATGTGGAACGTGGATAGTAGTTTATGCATGATGGATTGCATGTTTGTTGAATTGCTAGCTCGTATGTGGTATTGTGTAAGTGTATGCAAGTAAGTAGGTTATATATGATCATGTATAATTATTGCATTCACTAAGCGTTAGCTTACCCCTCTCGTTGTTTATCTTTTTAGTTGCAGGCGAGGATAAAGGGAAGGGGATTGTCGGACACTAGATGTCCTTGATGATGTGCTTGTAGGAGCTTTTGGAAGTTGACCACCTTTTGGGTAGTTTAGTCCCAAACCATGCTCGTTGGGTCGTTTGGTTTATAAACTATCATTGTATTCGGTCAAACTTATATTTACTTAACTAATGGCCTTTGTGCCCTTTTGTAAACATTGGTAATGGTTGTATGGTTTAATGGAACTTGTGATTTGGTCTACATATTTAATTGGCGCGTAAATGTGTATTATAAAAAAAAAAATTATCGTACGGAGTACGGGTTGGGTTGTTTCACACTTGTTGAGAAAAGCGACACCGAATTATAGCAAACCGCTAGTAATAAATGAAATAGCGACAATAAAGAGACACCGAGATTTAACGTGAAAAACCCCAATAGGGTAAAAATCACGGGCAAGGAAAGAAACGTTTCACTAATAAGAATAATAGGAATTACACTTCTCTCTAATTACAAGGATAAACACTAATCTTTATATCTCTTGTAATTAGGAAATTAATACTCACTAACTCTCTATTTAACTTTTTTAGTATACAATGGAGAATGTGTTTTTGAGATGGATTGAATGTGCTTCATGGTGTCTGTATTTATAGTGCTAGAATTGTGGTTGGTGAGAGTTAGGCACGTACAAATCTTCAATGGAATGTGGCCTCAATATTTGACCACACCTACCATCGTTCACCAACCATTCACCAACCTTCACTTATTATTTTAACAACAAGCAAGTGGTACTAAAATTCAGAATGAACTCGGTTCCTGATTTAAGCATAACCAATTAATCTAACCAAATATGTGAAGAAGCGGTAGTCGCATTATATCACTCCTATCCCACACAACAAATAGTATATCGATCATTTTTTTTTTTTCTAATTCAACAAATTATCTTTTCATTGTCTAATCATCAAAAGTTTTTCCATATAAAGTCTAATCAACAACAACAACAACAAAAAAAAAAAAAGATTTAGGGGGTGTTTGGATTTGCGTTTTAAAAAATAATTATGCGTTTTAGATACTTATAATCAAATAATTAACTATACAAAACGGGTTATAGATTAATAGTGTTTGAATGTGATTATGTTGATTGAAAACGCAATAATCTAATATTCAGTTTTGTACGTGTTTGGTAAATCAAATTATTTGATGAATTAACAAACAAATAGGAACAAAAATAGGTGAAAAAGGAAAGAATCGGAAAATCTAAAAATCACGTTTTGCTGTAGTAAGGGGTGACTTACTTTTTCATTTTCACGTCTCGAGCTTCCCAAATCGCAATTAACTGATTTCAAAGTTAAATTTGCCAAACACTCTTATTTAATTATTTGCGATTTTAAAACGTAATAATCAAATAATTACTTTCAAATAGCTATGCCAAACACCCCCTTAATCATTTATATTTATTTCATAATCGTACAATCATCGATGCTTCATCGCTTAATCTTCAATAGATCCTCCAAACGAACCTTGATAAACTGAAACAACTCAACTTCAAAGCTGTGAAAATCAATGGTTAAGAATCAATTCAATCTTACCAATATATCAATTCAACAATTAACATACTTTGATTCGGGAAGATAATCGATTACACGAGTAGTTCCACATACAGAATCGATTATTGTGAAATATTTTAGGGAATCCTTGAACGTACTATATTGTCGATTGTTGATGATATGAGATTACATGACAAAATCAATTAACAGTCGAAATCATAGTCAATAGTTTGAGGCAAAAGCTGATTGTTAGGGTGACCAAATTTAAATTTTGATTTTCATTAAAATGATTTGCTCATATATAATAATGAATGAATACACATTCTCCGTATTACCGTAGAACCTATATAAATTAATAACGTTGAGACCGTGATATTTCATTAATTTAGCGACATATTATTATATCGATAAATTAATAAATTATTAATTTAAAAAAATTGGCTTATATTTGTGAGCCAGTCTCAAATTAATGTATCAACATTCAAAATTACCATGTCCGTTCACTTTACCTATTTGAATAAAATATAAACAAGGATCTTCAAAAATCTCATGTATGTACATTCATACATTAATGAACTCGTCAAGTTCAATGTACATTGAGATTTCAAAAACAATTAATAATTATTAACTTTTAATTTCGCTGGAACTAATATATTTACATTGAAATTTTAAAAAAATTATTATCTTATTATTATATCGATTGAGGTCCAATTTTGTACTAGTCTCAAATTATTAATTTTATCGAGGTTATTAATTTATCGAGTATTAAATTACAGAGAAGTTCTACTATAGTTTAAATATTTAAATACTTATTTTATATTTTAAATCACTAATCTAAATTTTCTGCTAGCTAATCTTGTGAATGAATGGTTAGAATTATTATAATTCTTCTAAGGTAATTAAGGGTTCCCACTATTATAAGAGATGGATTTAAAATCCTCTTTTAATATATAAACAATACAATAATATAATACAATATACAATAAATAATATAAAAGAGTTGTATAAAAGATCTTCAATATTTTATGTTCGATCTCGCGTATTGAGCCACTCCTGCAGCGGTGGCAAGAACACCCGTTCCCAATACATGTAGACCAACATTAAAAAATATAGTAACACCTGCTTGGTTAAGTACCCCCGGGTCCCGATCCTAACAGCTGTAAAAAATAAAATAAAAAAACAAAAAAAACGGCTTGTATGCTCGATGAAATTCAGATCCCTCTTCAATTAGCGAAATGAAAAAAGAAGATCTGCAATCCAATTCAAAAAACCAATCGAAATTTAACAAGATACATGATATTGGAAGAGAACAATATGTTGCTTTTGGAAATAAAGAACGAACCATCTTGAATCACAAGAGGATAATCCGAGGCACTAAGGTTTATAAACCAATCCCAATCCCAATACTTATATTTCTTGAGAAGAATGGCACACGCGTGAAGTGTATTCGACACCATCGTGAGCCGTCTATATGTAACCATATTAGCTTTCGGGATCACATAAACGTTCCCGACCGTAGCAAAAACGGAATCATTCTCAACTCGTGAAGCAAACTCCGTTATTTCTTAAAGTGGAGACTCAGGATCAAGATGAAGAACATAATAGTTCCATGGATATGATACAACGCACTAAGTGTAACTATCATCAAAGATTGTATTTTTTTAGCATGCACCTCTCATTTCCAATCCTAAAATTATTTATACTTTAAAATTTAATATTGAGTCTCAGCTGTGAGCGGTTACATTAAGATCATAAACCCTTAAATAAAAATAAAATAAAATAAAATAAAAAAAGAGAAACTATTTAATGACGTAAATAATTCCAAGGCATAGTCGTAAATAAAAAAAGAGAAACTTTCATTTATATATATATATATATATATATATATATATATATATATATATATATATATATATATATATATATATATATATAAACAATACAATAATATAATACAATATACAATAAATTAAATAATAAATAATATAAAAGAGATATATAAAAGATCTTCAATATTTCATGTTCGATCTCGCGTATTGAGCCACTCCTGCTCCGGTGGCAAGACCACCCGTTCCCAATGCATAATGATACCGCAACCCGCATGCGCAATGAGTGTGTACGCGGGCACTCGCTAGCATGCGTATGTGTGCACTTGTATGCGGCATGCGGTATGCGGATTCGTATCGAATGCCTTTGTCCCCGGTACAGCGGTTACTTGGTTACCAAGTAAATATCTTTTCCATAATTATATCCGTGATTCAGGGGAGTTTGTTATGGAAAGGATTACCATTATCTCGGATGGTTCTAGAATTAGGGTTTGCCTATATATACAAACCCTAATTATCATTCTAACCACAATCACGTTACGTAACCATCATCTACTACACGTCTTACGTAACCAGCATCATCTACCATCTTCTCAAGGTTAACAGGTTAGTTTCTCGTTAACTAGCACCTACAACCTTACTTGGGGCCTTCTGATCGACGATCGTTATCGAAGGTGGACTTAATCACTTGGCCACCCCACCGACATCATCATGTCGGCCAGGGTTATTCACGGTAGCCGGACCGGAGAGCCTTGTTCTAAGATCCTTAAACCCCACTTTACGCATTGAACAGGCATATTAACCCTATGGTCAAAATATGCATGATCAAGTGGTGCTTTCATTGAGAGTCGAACTAATTCAAGACGTGTTTAATTGTTTTTTCTTTTAAAGTTTTGAATTATAAGGCTTGTTATTCACAAAATTGTTTGAATTTTTTTTAACAGTATCATGGCTTCCGGGGACTCATCGGAACGTACTCAAACAGATAATCAAAACACGTCGTCTGGTAATCAGCAGACGCAAGCTATGGCTACGGGGAAGGGATACGCGCCATATCCTCCGCCTGTATCCGGCGAGCCTTTTCAGAGGTATAAGCCGATATATCCAGATGGGATTACACCACCAAGGGCAAACTCGCCAGTCATAACCACACGGTTGAATTTTTCCTCGGTGGATCCAAGGGTCATCTTGGTAGGCACTAGCGGCGAAACAGTAGGCCCGCATGTGGTATGATGCGGTCAGGTACCTATTTATTGTACAACGGTTTTAATCCCTTTGCAGACGCAAAGTGTTCAGCAGAATTCGTCGTTTACGCCATTACAACCTTGGAAACCACCGCGTCCAGTTTCACAATTTCTGACTCCTGCGGATGCGCAGGCATTACTTAATAGTTGGAGGTTTGGTGTCATTCCAGACGCAAACTCTCATTGGACGCCGATAACTGCGCAACAGCAAAGTACTGCGCATACGTTTGGGCTCTTAACAGCGTATCCTCAAGTTTCGCAAATATCTGCACCACAGGTTTCGGTCCCTTTGCAACCACCTGTATACTCTGCGCCTTCAAGTCTTCCTTATTTTCCAACGCAGCAGCCTTGGTTATATCCGCAGATGCATGTTCAACCTTGGCAAAATATTCAGGGGCAGGCAAATCTTGCAGGTCAATTTATGCAGGCCGCACCTCCTGATATGGTTCACTTATTTTCACAGCCTGACTTTGTTCAGGACATGATGAAGCATTTCTTTGCGGGATTGAAAGGGGACCTTGTTAAACCACCTTTTGAGCATCCAACTACTTTTGATAAGTTTTCTCCGCATATAACTGCATATCCGTTTCCATCAGCGCCAAAGATACCCCATACACTGGGCACTTATAATGGTTTGACTGATCCGGATGACTTCCTGCAGCATTTCGAAGGCGCAATGCGCACCCAAGGCTGGGTGGATCCGGTTGAATGTCAGATATTTCCCATGACGCTGCAGGGCATTGCTCGCGAATGGTTTAATAAGCTCCCATCAGGTAGCATATCCGGGTTCATGGATCTACGGACGAAGTTCTTGCTGCAATATCAGAATCAGAGGCCACGCAAACGCACTCATATCGAATGTCATGATATTGTGCAGAAATCCAAGGAATCTTTGGGTGAATTTCTCACAAGATATACTAATGAGTGTCTGCGCATACCAGATCTTAAGCCAGAGCAACAGATTTTCGGACTCATACATGGTATAAACTCAGAACATCATCCAACACTGGTAAGGCGTCTGCGCCATACAGTCCCAACAACTTATGCTGAAGCGCTTAATGAATGCCATGACTATATGCGGAGTGGTGAAGATAATGATATTCCAACAGCTAGCTCACGTAATGAGAGGAAAGACGATGATGATCGTTCGCGCGATCAAAATCGTGGTAACAAGTCTCACGGGAGGTATCCTAGCGGTGGTCCTATCAGAAATGATAAAGGGAAATCAAGTGGCAATTATCGAAACAGTAACCAACTTGAACGTGGTTAGGAGAGCCCGTTTTGATTCTACCCAAAAGACATCTGACCTTTTGTTCTGGCATAGTCCAGGGTCAACCATCAATGGCATTGCCCTTTTGGCCTTGCATACACGAAAAGTCGTATACATATAAAAAAATGTTTAACGTGTAGTGCAAGTCTTAAAATTTGTATGAAGCTTACTCTTTCCACCCTAAACGGCTTGTATGCGAAGTTGTGATGTAGTTCAGCGGTTGGTGACCTGCCTCCTTTAGGGGAGGTCAGGAGTTCGACCCCCGTTGGCTACACACCCATAATTTCATCCCTGCAATGAAGTTCCACCCATGGCACCTTTCCCACATCGCGTAGGGGGAGTTGTAATGGAGAGGGGGCATTATTATTATTATTATTATTATTATTATTATTATTATTATTATTATTATTATTATTATTATTATTATTATTATTATTATTATTATTATTATTATTATTTAAATAAAAAAATCAAAGTTAAACAAAATTTAGCAGTGACCCAGATTACACTAAGCCCCAAAGTCCCAAAGACCCAAACCCAATTTTTTTTAAATGATGATGATGATGATGATGATGATGATGATGATGATGATGATGATGATGATGATGATGATGATGATGATAATAATAATAATAATAATAATAATAATAATAATATACGTAGTAATAATTACTCCATAAATACTGTAGTATTAAATAAAATCTACTATTATTATTACATTTTGAAGCATTTAAAAAGCAGATCTCTCTTCTTATTATAACAAAAGCAAAAATAAGAAATAAATTTTTAAATTCAACTTTTAAATTAAATCTTGTCCATTAAATCAAGATTTAGAATGAAATCCAACCATCCATTTAATACTCTAAATTTAAATTACTAATAATTTTTAGGCTTTTCTATGCAAAGACAATTATACCCTTAAAACATAATAATATTACGATTAGCAATTAATAGCCACGTAAATTTCGGAGTTTTACAATTAATACGGAATCAAATCAAATAAAAAGTTGTTGCGCCTTCTTCTTCTCCATCTATTGCTATTTCTCATCCGACCTTCATTCAAAATGATTAAAAATACTATCCTTAGCAGCTTCAATCCCGTCTTCTCTTCGTCCCTCAATTCCTTATTTCGATTGAAGCTATGTTGAATGGGTTTTACACGGTATTTTGTTTAATTTGGTTATTCTTATTTATTTATTTATTTATTTATTTATTTATTTATGATGATGATGATGATGATGATGATTTGAGTTTTCAGGTTGGATTAATTGATTCACGTTAGTTCTTGATACAAAAAACACAGATATTTCGCTTTTACATCAATGAGGGTCATTCTAGGGTTTGATCTTGCAGATGTTAATCTGAAATGGGGTTAAACGAAACCAAGAAAATTAACACAAATCATATAAGCAACCATTGTTGGGGATATCAGGATATGGTTCTTGCATCATCTTATGCTCATGACTCATGAGCTACCCCAATATGGTCTCAAAGATGTTTTTATAAACTATGCTGCAAGTATGTTTTTTGAAACCATTTGTTTCATAATTTTATGTCGTACCAGTTACTTTTATTTAACTTATGACTATTGAATTCAGCTAATTGCACTTGACTTCTATTAGCTCGGGAATGTTGAAGAATCTTGAGATGGATGAGGAGAACAGTGAAATATTAAGGTATGGTTAACCAATAATGATAATGTGATTGTTTCATTTCATTTTTTGTTTTGCAATTTTCTTATTTGCATAAATTTTTAGTAAATACCCTGTGAAGATTTCTCTGATGAGCCAGCAGAAAGCAGGAGGCCATTCATTGCTCTTCTTTATGTTGGTATTCTTAGAACCACTACTAGAAATTGATTTTTTAAAGCTACCTGGATATTTGGCCTGTAACTTTATTTTTTACGTGCATAAATATAGAGACACAAATATTGCAAGGTTTTTTAATGGTTTGTTGGTTACAGAAAGGATGGTAAGAAAGTTAAAGATGAAGTACACCTCAAGTGCATCTATGGTGGGTACGTTGTTGCCTACATCAATTTGAGTTTAGCAGACTTTTTGTTGGTAAATTATGTTTTGTGGATTTATTAATTTGTTTTGATTTTATACAGCAGCATGATAACTGAGTGGGCATCCCTTTTAATCCAAAATCTCAATGTAAAGGAAGTTGGTGTATTTACATATTCTATAAAGGCCACATCTAAGAAAGGTCAAAAAGGTATAAATTTTTTTTTTTAAAAAAATTGCAGTGATACTTATACATTCTTTTGTCCAGATATTGCAAACACATAATATATAACTGGAGCTGTACAATTTTCAATTGAAGGGTGATGATGGGGGGTAATAGGCAAAGTTGTTAATTTTTTAGGGTAAAAGTGTGTTTTGGGGGTGATATTACTCTGAAAGTACTGTGTGTAAACCTTTTTTCATTTTCATTGTGTTATTATCATAAAATTCAAATAATATGCAGAAATTATTGGGTTGAAGTATATACGCTTGATAAGCTTTTGTTGTAACCATAAATTGTCTCTTTTCGTTTTGAAATATACGACCTACATCTTTGTGAACATTTGTGCAAGCTAAGTGAATATATAAAGATTTACACGGCAATTTGAAATGAATCGTCTTCATTGATCTTTTATCTTACAATACAGGATTTGTGGATGGAATAGCAATGCAAATAGCAAATAGCAAATAGCAAATAGCAGACGTTGTAGATAACACATTGGGGATGGAATACAAGTATAATATTGGTCCTACATTGAAAAGGGTATTGAGTATTTTGCTCATGCGTACGGCTACCATATTCAAGAATGTTCTCGTGCAGCTACACCAACATGCCTGATTCATGTATGGTTCTTATTGATCAAGAGGTATTAAAACACTCGTGTACATTATTGCTTAATTTTATGTCTATCTTCTAATTATTGATGGTCAAAAAAGTTAATGTCTTTAGTAATAAACTTATTTATAAAATTATGCTGACTTTATAGAATATTAAGTACTACACAACGTATAGGCCTCATCGTGTTTGAATATCCAAAGAAACTCCATGAACTTTTAAGTTAGAAGACATTTAAATTTTTAATACTTAATTACCTCCATGAGTTCCATTCTAATCAAAGTATATCACTTTGTTAATATTGTATAAGAATATGATGGGTAAAACGATTTTATGCTTAGCATGATATTGTACTATTTCTTTGATACGATTTGTTGATTCCTATACACAAATTGGACAACAAAATGTGTAAGATAAGGTGAACCCATCCCATACTTTAGCTTGCGATCTCCCGAAATTGTGTTGTCTGTTCAGGAAAAGATACCAAGCTTGCTTCGCAAGAAACATCTTGTGACAGATTGAAGACTATGCTTGATTTTGGTATGGTTATTGAAGATTGGAATGGTTTAAGGAGGACATGTTTTGAAGACAATAAGATGTTTCAAGAATTGTTTGTACTTCTGAATTATCATAGTTTGTATGGTACATTATGTTATTTCAAACTATGTTTTAATATTTTTATAGTAGGAATTGTATATAAAGATACTTTTTATCAAGCCACAAGATAAAATGTGGTTTAATACTCAAAACAAATTAGTATCTCTGAAAAGATTCCAACTATTTTGATGGCTCAGCTTAATATGTGATTAATATTTTCCTTTTTATTGTAACTATTACGGAGTAATATGTAATGTTTCAAGTATCATAGATGCCCCAGATGCTCAAAACAAAAAATACCAAATGGGTCATATGCTTTCTATACCATAAAGAAAATTGATGCTTCCGACTATTTTGACACTTGACCCGTTTAGGCCGAAAAAGGTCAAATTGGGTAACGGTCAATGTGAAGACGTCCCATATGTCGAGTTAAGTATTTTAGAAGTTTTGGTGTCTTGAAAATGAGTTTTGGGTATATGGATGTTGAAATGAGAGAAATTATGACTCATATGGGTTATAAAGATATATTTGGATGGTAGTAAAAACAATGGTGAATATATCAATACCCATATAAAAATCATGAGCTTTTGTGATTAATGGAAATACTCTTTTGTGTTAAAAAAATTAACTTTCTACTTGATCATTGTTTGTAATTTATATGTTGGCGACTCGATTATTTTATAAATAATTTGTGATACCAACCACTTGAAATCATGGCTTCGAAGGCAACAATAAACTTAAGAAAACATAAGTTAGCGATCCCATCATTAGATTGTTCTAAGTCAACCATAAACTTAAGAAAACATAAGTTTATTGTTGATCGAAATTATTAAAATTATTGGTAGTAATCTCATATTTCGCTCAACACTTCACAACTATCTCAAAAATTGAAGGTGTTTAGTAAACAACGGAAAACTACACCTATATAAAGTTCAGTTAATTCATTTTTAACATATATTTTATTTTGAATAATTATAATTATTGTGTTCCAACATTATTAAATTTATATTTGATTACTCATTTATGTTATTTAAAGTTCAGCATTTCAAAATTCATATAACGTATATTAATCATTCTCATACAAAAGCCGTGTTTCTACTTTTTTACTATAACAATTCTTTTTAAAGAATCCCGCGAATTCGCGGGTCTTTAACTAGTAATTTATTATTACAAAGTTGTTGCCAAACAATTCGAAACAACTATTAGTGACGTCGTAAATAATTCCAAGGCATAGTCGTTGAAAAAGCCGGCTGCGTCTCATATCTCCAAAGAACCTGAGCATCAATACGGGTTAAGTTTTCATCATCGAGTCGCTTCCATGTTTTTATGGAGTCGACTTCACCCCATTCACCATTTGGTGATTCCTTTTCTAAAGAAGCGACAACCATCCTAGCCCTTCTTGACCATCCAGGCTTCCCATAACCATGATATCCATCCAGATCCACCACCATAACAAAGATGAATATTATTTAACTTGCCACAGAAATCGTTAATATGATCATGACCTGTGAAAACAGCCTTTATATCACCATTATCAACTAACGTTTTAAAAAAATCCGAATTCACAGAAGCAGAGCTAATCTCTTCTTGTCTTGAACCTGTTAAGTTTGACGAATCCAAATTTGCATACTCGGGCAATGGAATATGAAAATATACAAGTCCAGGAGGATCGACGACGCCTCGTGAGAGCTCCTTTAGTGAGATCTCAGTAGACGTTTTGTAGAACCAAAACTTTTGAGACGGTTTGATCCATCCATAGCCAGGAACGCAAGGGTTTGTTGAGTAGTCTCCACTATCAAGGAAGTATAAGTTTAATATCGAGTTATTAACATAACTTGACCCTTGAGCTCCATGAACTTCAAGGTTATAATTCCCAAAACCATCAATATCATCAAAACCACCACCTGTTGGATTTAACTGGGATAAAGTGTTCTCCATTCCAACAATATGCCTCATAACATCTTCTCTTGACAAGTTTGTTGATTGTTGGTCATGATTCCCTAAAACTGCAGCCCAGGGGATTTTCGACTTTATAGCAGGGGCAAATGCTGCGTTCATGGACTGTACTGCATCTGTCGCATCCGGTCCGTAGATGTTATCTCCGGTGAAAACAATTAGGTCTGGTTTCTCAGCTTCAATCATGCGCTCAATGAAACGGCTTGTCATCAAATCACTACAATTTTCTTGTGGAAACTGATTTGGTAATACGTCCTTGCAACCACTCTTGCTGCCATCAGCATAATGCATATCAGCTATTTGCAAAACCCTAAACTCTCCGTTCTTTTCATTAAACCGTAACTGTTGTTTCCCAACACTACCGTTACTTGACGTTATTATTAGACTCGAGAAGACAAGAACGATAATCAACAGAATTCTCGACATCTTTATAGCGAATCAACTCAAAGAAACAATCCTGAAAAAAGGTTGAAAATACAATAATGATGATGAAGTCAGTTATTCTGCTGCTGGTATTTGAATAAGGTTAAAAATAAATAAATACTACAACAATATTCATGAAAGATAAATTTGTCGGTAACGAAAATAAATTGAAAAAAACGTAATAATGTTTTGTTAAGTAAGTATTAGGGCTGGTTGGACCAGGTATAGGTAATCCTAGACCCAAACCCCGGACCCCATATCCGGCGGGTCCCTTTTAGTTACCATTCGTCGGGATCCCCATTCAAATGTTTCTGTTTTAAAAGGCTCAACAAAATTATGACTAACGTTTATTGAACATATATAACACAACAATAACTTATGTATAATAATAAATAAATATAAATTGGACTGAAAAGAAATCATGCTACATATTACTACCCAATAAAAATAGTGTACTCGCAACCAATTTCAAACTATATGGTATCTACATGCAACTAACTGATGAACACATTATTATATCTCATATTTGTATTATTAATTATAATTATTATTATTAAATTATTAATTACCATTACTATTATTAATTATCAATTATTATGAAGTAAATATATTGAAAAAATAGACCCGGTATACTGGCGGGTATACGGTCCGGCTAAAACCAGTCTAATTGTATAAAATCAACCAGATGATGATCGGATCTAATAACGGTGAAAGCAAAGTCCATTCATAGGTCGAACAAACCTAAATATTTTCCAGAAGAAAACTAAAGCCAGGGATTTTAACAAATTAACTAAATAGCAGCAAATTGATTGATTAAGTTTACTTACAGTATGTATAGATACTTGGGTGCAAAACAGTTAAGTTTGATAATTGGGTGCCCGCGATACAAACAATAACTTTGGAATGCAAATGATTTTGATAATCATCTTATATTAAATCTTGTGGTTCAAGTACAACGTTTACTAAAACCTATGATTTCACCAACGTTTTTCGTTGACAGTTTTTTTATATGTTTCTCAGGTTCATACATGGCTATTTGATACATGCTTCCGCGTACACTCGTACTTGCTTGGGGTCAAGCATACATGCATACACTTTGATTTCTTGCTTGGGGTCAAGCATACATACATACATACATACATACATACATACGCTAGTGATAGCACCTTTGGATTCAAACTTTTGTTTACATACTTACGCTATTTATAGCAACTGTGATTTTCAACTTATATTATGTCGCAAGTTTATTTCACTTATACATTATACTTTTGTAAACTTAAACTTGTTGTCGAACCGTTTGGTAAACTAAACTTTTCAAGTCTTGTACTTTTCAAATGAATGCGACTTAATTTTGATCAAACGAGTCTCATATAGGGACTACGACCACGTAACGGGACCTAAGTTAGCGGCGCCGTCAATGACGATTTTGTCGGGTCGCCACAAGCAACACGCCAAAACGCCCCTTCAGGGATAAAGATGGTCTAAGGCATGGTTTTCGTTCAGGACCTGTCAATATCAGTGTTGACCAATGACCATAGACATGTATATTTGCTTATACAATATACCTGCTACGTATTTCTGTTTTTTGATGTAATATAACTTAATTTGTTTGCTAAACCTTATGTTGTAGGGAATGTGGTAAAGCAAGGTGTAAGAATAGCTTGCCCTTCGTAACCACGTGGCGCTGCATGGTTTGGACTCGTTTTGTGGTAACTATTTCATTATGTCGAACCAAGGATATCATGTTACATGTTCGTTTATATTCTTTACTTTTGTTCTATGTCCTTATCATGTGGATCCTGTCACAGTGATCTTCTATTTTAGAGTCACTTTTATACACGTACAAAATAACTAGAATGTATTTAGTGTTAGACAGATTAGGATTATGCCCGGCCCGTTTGTGGGTTTAGGGTTTCTAGGGTTATGTACTGTATAAATAATGGTTAATGTAATAATAATATTCACGGGGAATTCATATTATTCTTACATGGTATCAGAGCAGGTTCATCCGAGACCTAGTCGGCCGCCTTGAGCTGATTTCTATGCCGCCCCAGTCATTTATCAAACCCAAAAAAAAAACATCAGCTAGTACCCGTAGCCTTCTTCCTCCCAATCCCAACTTATTATTATTTTTTATACTTTATGTTCTTCATTTTTATCTTTTTTCTTGATGTGATCAAAGCTAAGCAGCCGCCAAAGTCACATGTATATGTGAACAACCATTATCTATTTCTATTTTTATGTTTTTCCCTCACCAGAAATTTCCGAAAAAAAAGTATATTGGAACGAATACAACAGCACCCAAGTCACATATTATATAACCTTTATTATTATGGAGCACGCGTGTATGTTCACTTTTGAAGCCACCACCTACTTCATCCGCACCATTATTCTTATTATCGGTTTAGCGTAGCGTTTTTATTCTTATTATTTTCTTTTATCTTTTTGCAATAAATTGGCGTGGGGATGAGCCGCCTAGCTTGATTAGGTTCCAAACCCCGAAAAAAAGAGTAATATATAAAAAAAGAAAATCTGTTTTGCAGCGTTGAAGATGACTGTTATCGTCGACAAAAGTTCTATGCCCAAGTCCTGCTCAATCCTTAGGCAAAGCAAGCCACGGTGTAAAAGAAAAAAAAACGCTACGGAAAAGGAATACGCAGTCAAGCAATATGCAACCACATCCGTGAATATCTGTCTATTTGGCACATCAAACAAGAGAAAAAAAAAAGTTATTTTTATTTGTTTATTTTGTATTTAGCATTTTCTTCCAGTCCGAGCTTTCGCGATTTCGCCGCTCGGACTGCGGGGGAGTGTTAGACGGATTAGAATTAGGCCAGGCCCATTTGTGGGTTTAGGGTTTCTAGGGTTATGTACTGTATAAATAATGGTTAATGTAATAATAATATTCACGGGGAATTCATATTATTCTTACATTTAGTGGAATGTTTTCCTCTTCCTGAGGCTTAAATGATATTTTAGAATTTTATATATTGGTTCAAACTAGTTGTGGAGCCCTCGCTTCGCGCCGGGGACTCCGTTTTGAATGCGAGTTAAAAAAAAAGTCTTCATCTATTTTGTAAAAAAGAATTTTTTTTCGACATCTAACATTGAAGGGTTGTTCTTTTTGTGAAAGTTGTTTCTTTTAGCGTTAAAGTTAGTTGATCTATTTTGTAAAAAAGAATGTTTTTCGACATCTTTTGGTAGCATTGAAGGGTTGTTCCTTTTAAGAAGGTTGTTTTTTTTATTGTTGAGACAAAAAAAAAGAAAAAGAAATGTAGCGCAGTAGTGGCCTATGTGGGTCCTACTGTTTGAGCACATTGTATAAGTCGGTAAAGCGTGTTGGGTGTTATTATTCAGTATTTTTGGTGTTAGTGATGGGATAAATAATAATTTAGAATATAGGTATAAAGTGAGAGGTTCGATTTATATTTTAATGGAAGTTAGGGGGTTAGATTTGTAAAAAATGAAAAATCAAATAGTACTATTCATAATAAATAAGACAAATTTTGTCTATTAGTTATATTGGTAATGGTAATATTGAAAACAAGGGCTTATTGAACTCTTTTGCTACCGTAGTTCTTTTGTTGGTATAATAATATAATCATCATTCTGGATACTGATTTTTTTATTATCATATTACATTATGAGTTTGCAAAAGGATCGATTATTGACCCAGTGTGGAAATGCAATGCCAAACAACCCTGCAAGTTAATGTTGTCCAACATCCCTTGTTCTTGTTACATACAAGTTTCTTTTTGCATTCATTATAACAAGATTTAGAACAAGTTCATGATTGTATACAAAAGTTAGAAAATATTAAGGCATTTTTGGATAAACCTGTGACTGATACCAAAAAATTGAGAGGGTTGTAGCCACAATGTGTTGGACTCAATTGGAAATGGTTGCTGCTTGGTTTAGGATCACCTGTGTTTGTAGTTATGTGACTAATGGTCTTTTGTGCAACCATGTTCATGTGCATCATCTTTTTTAGCTATTAAGAATTTGTGCATCTACCTAAAGTTTGAAGCTCCCATATCTTGTCATTGCATAAGGTGTACACCGTTTGATAATAAAACGAAGAAGAGAAATACTAGTTTTGTTATATAACATGCTCTAAACTTCTACTTGTTACCTGTATGCATTTGAAGGAAAATTTGGCAACTATTATCTTGTGTTGCATTGATGTCTCTGTACATCTTGATCATTTTACACCGGTGACAAAAATCTGGTGACTTGGCATCTCTATAATTCATATAATCAACCATTTTGATCTGATATATGATTTTGTTTTTACATGATGAAAATGATATAAACCAGTCAACAGATGGTATACATGTAGCTCAAATTAGTTTTGTTTAGCTATCACATGTGTTATGCAAATTGTGGATTGTATCCTACAAATAGAATACATAATTAATTCCCCAAATATGAGGCTCCATTCATTTACTAAAATTTATTTGGTGGGGGCAAGTAAACTGAACAGAAATGTGGTCTCAACATAATAATAAGGTTGACATGAAAATGAAACACGTATTGTGTCCTGTATTTGCAGCCATTCTAATTTAAACTATTGTTGGGTTTCAGCAACGACATGATGATGTTTCCGGTTGTGTAAAACGTACTTGACCACTTCGTAAAAGGATACTACGATTCCAACTGATGGGCCTGCACGTGCTACACGAGGCCCAACTCCCATGAATAGTCCCTTCATTCCCCCATCCCTGCTACAACAAACAGATTGATTAATCAATCCTATGTTTCTACCTTTAAGAGCCAACAAATGCTATTATGAGTTTTGCACAATTTTTACTAGAAAATCCCTTATGACTGCATTGTTTTACTATAGTAAAGTAATTGAATGAGTGATAACGGTGGTGGTACCCTGTTTACCTCCATATTTCAACCAATGTTTGTCTTGTGGTCATTTTGTCATGTGGTCATTTTTAGAGCTCGTACTTGATCTTTCTGTATGTGTCAAAGAACAAAATCTTACCATCATAACACGCCAGTAATAGTAATGGTAAACACAGTCAAACAAATATTATGAGGTAATAGGATTATTTCTAACAAAGGATACAAAACCAATCTGTAACTAGCACTAGCCCTAATTTTAACACGTACGTCCTTATTTACTAAGGCTTCTGAGTCATAAATACTTGTAACCATAAAGGTTATTTAGATTTGAATCATTTTTCAAAATATTCTATTTCATCATTAAGAACTCTAACCTTGAAAACCACAAAGTTCTGGTAACATCGCTTTCGATCAACACAAAGCTTTTTTTTTTTTTGTTATTAATGTTTATATTCAACAGAATGTGACATAGTAATTAGTAAAAGGTAACTCTATTTGACGCCGGGTCTTAGCGACATCCAACGGACACGTAAACGCAGCTGCAAGGCATCCTGCAACAAAACCAGCAGAGAAATTTGCACCAACAACAGTAACAGGGCTAGTTCTGTCACCTGACATCGCCAATAATTTGCGTTGAACTTTATCTTAATATAAACATGAATTTATAGGTTACAACTCTCACTGGCTCAAGTGTAGCCCAGCAAATCGCGGAGAATGGAACATTACGAGCTAATTGTGCTCCAAGCCCAGTCCATAAGAATCGAGAGCTATGTAAGGCTGCATAAGAATGTGATACACAATCACTTGGTGTTGTAAAATCCAATTTAGATAGGTGTTGCCAGTTTGCAACATGAACCAAGATTGACTTACAACTTGGAAGGTTATTTGTGCTTCGGTTTGTGGTGATGACCTCTACGAGTGTCTTCCACACTCCAGGTGGCCTTTTACCACTATGTGTATCTTTAAACGCCTGTGAAAAAGGTTACCTTAATTAAAACTTTCGCATTACATACCAAATGCAAATGAGTACTTTGGGTATGTTTGGTAAAACTATCTGGTAGCTAGCTGGTAACTTTTTACATGTATTGGGTGTTTGGCAGAGTAGCTCAAGCAGTTAAATAAAGAGTAAATGATAACCCCCTGAATGTTTTCCTATTTATTAAGAATTGCATGTTACTGATCACTAGGATTGATTACTACTTGCTATCCCTAGTAACGAATTCTGGATTTACCGTTACTATACTATTGCATGATTTGGTACACTTGTTATAAGTTATGTGTGATGACCCGAAAATTTTTGACTTATTTAAACCAATTCTCTATACGATTTATTATTTTAACACGTTAAACAAAGTCTGTTAGATTGAGTCTCAAAATTTTAGAACTGTTACATATATACAATTACCTTTGACTACTCTCGACGATTCATGAACAATTATATGTATGCATATATATATGTACAAGTAAAAACGACTTTCCTACAGTAAAAATTACTTTGCTACAGTAAAACACAATTTGCTACAGTAAAACACTATTTGCTACAGTGAAACCGTATTTTGCTACAGTGCTACAGTGCTACAGTGCTATTTGCTACAGTGCTACAGTGCTATTTGCTATTTGCTACAGTGCTACAGTGATTGCTACAATAAAACACTATTTGCTACAGTAAAACACTATTTGCTACAGTAAAACACTATTTGCTACAGTAAAACACTATTTGCTACAGTAAACACTATTTGATGTCGATGAACTAGCAAACAAAAACAGAAAAGGCGGCCATGCGATCGCATGGCAAAAACACTGAAAACTCATGCGATCGCATGAGCTATAGTAAATCGAAAAGTACTATAAAAGGTCAGTTTTGCTCGACGAAATATTTCATAAATATATATGTACGTTATTTTATAATTATAATTATAATTATAATTTTAATTTTAAGTTTAATAATAATAAAGTATATTCGAGGGTATTTTTAATTCGGGTTTCAAACCGTTTTAAAATAAGAAAATATTGGGTATTGTTCGGGGTATTGTTCTTGAATCCAAGACCAACCATACAGTCGTCTACCATCATTACGTCTACGCAATTTGCCTACAATATTGAATCGCAATATTGAACTGTGAGTTATATTCTCCCTTTTTAAATACTTTAAATATTTTTGGGCTGAGAATACATGCAATTTATTTTAAACGCAATAAGACACAAGTACATACAAAATTCTACACTGAGTTAAACCGAAAATCCCTTAGCTTTGGTAACTAGTAGCTGCCAGTACATAGGATATGGACTGGTGGGCGCGAATAATTGTATATGGATCCATAGGGCTTGACATCCCCGTCCGAGCTAGAGCGCTAGCCTTTCAACGGACGTATGTTATTTGAGTTTAAGACACGTTGGTTTGCGTGTATTAAAACGAATGGGGTAATTATCACTATAGCGTTAAGTTTAGTTACCAGGGTGCTCTGTTACGTAGAATCTATTGATAAACTTTTGATGAAATCTTGTGGTCTATCTTTATATATGTTTATGACTCGAGCAATTAAACCTATAACTCACCAACATCCGTGTTGACTTTTTAGCATGTTTTATTCTCAGGTCCTTAGAATGCTTCCGCTGTGATGTGCTTGTTGCCTGCATGGAGTCTCTCATGCTTTGTACAAAGTTTATTGCATTCAAAATAAAACTGCGCTGTGTAATAAATAATTGGACTGTGATGTCAACCTGTAAATTAAAGACTTATGTATTTTGGGGTTTTGCTTATACCTAAGCACTCGCCCACATGTTTATAACTTTCTATGTTTAGAAAGTCACTTATTTTAATGAATGCAATATTTTATCAAAACGTATCATATAGAGGTCAAAACCTCACTGTGGAATCAATGATTAACGTGCCGCGTCAATAGCGATTTTGACGGGTCGTTACAGTTGGTATCCGAGCTTGAGGTCATAGGGAACCAGAAATTACATTATTGTGTTTAACTGGTAATTGTTAGGATGCATTAGTGAGTCTGGACTATGACCATATCTGTTTTTCCTGATTTTTGCTTATTATTTGGTCAAAAACATTATATGTGATATATTTATATGCTAACGTAATTGTTGTTTCAATTATGTGATAGATGATTTCCTCTAATCCTATCATTTTGTACGACTCTGAATCGGACACTGAATCTATTCTATCCACAACTGAAAAGGGCGTTCCAATACCTATTAAAGAAGAAATTGTGTTAGCCGGGGAATCTCAACTCCCGGTAAACCCAGAGGAGGTTCCAGCTCCACCCAGCTTTAGTTTTCCGGAGCCACAGTATCGTTGGCATGGACCCATGATCCCTGGAGTAAACGAGGATCATCCATTTCTAAACAAATATGGACATTGGTTCAGATATACCGCCGACGGGCGGGTTGTGCCGATTACGCCTGGCAGATTTCGGTTCATGACCACCGGTACATATTCTTGCAGTTCGTCATCATATTCTCCTACACATGACTCAGACAGTTCGTCGTCAGACGAGATCAGTAAGGAGGAGGATTTCGCTAATGAAATAAAAGAGATCACTAAGGAGAAATTCCAACTTGCTATAGATAATAAAAACAACCACAATAATAAAATGTCCTTAGTTATTAAAAAAGAACAGGACCATTCGATCCGTAACCACCCTTATTGTATAAAACCCACTGAGGTAACGGGTACCTCAAAACCCCAACTAAAAATAAAATACACTGCCAGAATGTCTGTCGGACCATGTGCACACAAACAATTGGCAGAGAGAACCAAATGGGAAGAAGTTTCTGATAGTTCTGAATGAACGACCTCGCAACCATAAATCTTCCATGCGCTATTTTATTACTTATGTGTGCTACTCTATCTTGTTATGTAAAATAAGCATATGTAAAATATCAGTATTGTATGGTATTGTATTATTTTGGTTTATTAATAATAAATGCATGGAATGATTATTTGTATTATTACTACTTCTTATTATTATTATTACATAATAATGTAGTAACTCGCTATAATTTTTCATAGTGGAATATTATTAGGATTTTAGTAGTTAATTCCTTGTACTAGCTATTATGTATGAACTTAACGGGTAGGTAATACCCTAGAAATAATTATAAAATGCTAATAAGAAGAAAAGGCTTTTATAATAATCGGTTCATATTATTAATATGCTACGATTAACTATTGACAACTCATTTTACCTATAATATTCTATATGATTAAATTATATATGTTGTGTTTATTGAAGAAACATGTCTCAAATGTCGGATGCTGAGTTTGAGCAACTAGTCGAGAAACGTGTGAATGAAAGAATTGCTGCAACCGAAGCAGCAAAAGCAACATCCGAAGCAGCAGCCAAAGCAGCAGCCGTAAACACAAATTCACGAAACGGATGCTCATACAAAACTTTTCAAGGATGCAAACCACAGACGTTTAGTGGAACTGAGGGACCAGTCGGTCTAACCCGATGGTTTGAAAAGATGGAGTCCGTTTTCAAAATCAGTAATTGTGCGAACGAAGACAAGTCAAAGTATGCTTCGTGCACGTTGCAAGATGGTGCACTTACTTGGTGGAACAATTATGCTAAAGCAGAAGGAATAGATACGGCATATGATATCTCTTGGGAAGAACTGAAAAAGATGCTAATCGAGGAGTACTGTCCTCGAAACGAGATCAGAAAAATGGAATCTGAGTTACATAATCTGAAGGTTATCGGCGCGAATCTCAATAACTATGAAAAGCGTTTCATGGAACTAGCCTTGTTGTGTCCCGAATTGGTGCCAAATGAGAAACGAAAGATAGAAATGTATATTGACGGTTTATCGATCAATATCAAAGGAAATGTTACATCGTCCAAACCGAATACGATGCAGGAAGCCATGACAATGGCACACCAACTCATGGACCAGATCACAGAGATTTCGATTAAGGCACCAATTACCGAAGTCAAGACAACTGAAGGAAAGAGGAAATGGGAAGACTATAAGGGCAAAAGTACTCACCTGAAGAAACAAGAAACTTTTAAAGGTAAACAAGATGGGGCAACTGCAAGTCCAAACTATAAGGGACCCCATCCGTTCTGCAAAAGATGTTACACACATCATGCAGGTTATTGTCAAGTGGTCTGTGATAAGTGCAACAAGAAAGGACATGTGGCGAAAGATTGTTATGCCACCGTTTCTGAAGTAAAGACAAAACTGACCGATGTCAAGAATGTTTTGGATGCGGGAAGTCTGGTCACTTTATAAATCAATGCCCTGATAAGGAGAAGAACAAAGAACCCGCACGTGGGAGGGCATTTAATGTTAGTGCCAGTAAAGCACGTGAGGATCCTAATCTTGTCACGGGTACGTTTACCGTTAATAATCAACTAGCTTCTATTATGTTTGATACGGGTGCTGATAGAAGTTATATGTGTAAAGACTTTAGTTTTAAACTAAAATGTGCATCATTACCTCTAGACGATAAATATACTATTGAATTAGCTAATGGTAAACTGATAAAAGCCGATAAAATTTGCCATGGTTGCGAAATGAATCTCGCTGGTGAAACCTTCAAAATCGATTTGATACCCGTAGAATTAGGAAGTTTTGACGTAATCGTTGGCATGGACTGGATGTCCAAAACAAGAGCGGAAGTTGTTTGCGCTGAGAAAGCAATCCGCATCCCTCGTAAGGATGAAACGTCATTAATGATTTATGGGGAGAAGAGCAACTCAAAGCTGAACTTTATCAGCTGTATGAAGGCCCAGAAACTTATAAGAAAAGGTTGTTATGCTATTCTGGCACATGTAAAGAAGATCGATACTGAAGAAAGAAGCATTAATGACATGCCGGTTGTAAGAGAATATCCCGGAGTATTTCCAGAAGAATTACCGGGGCTACCTCCACACAGATGTGTTGAATTCCAGATTGATCTCATACCAGGAGCTGCACCTGTAGCCCGATCTCCATATAGACTTGCACCTTCAGAAATGCAAGAATTACAAGACCAGTTGCAAGAATTATTGGACCGTGGATTTATTCGTCCTAGTTTTTCACCTTGGGGTGCTCCTATTCTGTTCGTCAAGAAGAAGGATGGATCTATGAGAATGTGCATAGATTACCGAGAATTAAATAAATTAACGATCAAGAATCGGTACCCATTACCGAGGATTGATGATTTGTTTGATCAATTGCAAGGATCAAGTGTTTATTCTAAGATTGATCTACGCTCCGGATATCATCAACTGAGAGTGAAGGAAGAAGATGTTCCTAAAACCGCGTTCAGAACCCGTTACGGTCACTATGAGTTTCTAGTCATGCCTTTTGGATTAACTAATGCTCCAGCAGTATTCATGGATCTAATGAATCGCATCTGTAGACCGTATTTAGACAAATTTGTCATTGTTTTTATAGACGACATATTGATTTACTCGAAGAACAAGGAAGAACATGAGCAACACTTAAGACTGGTACTGGAGATACTCAAGAAAGAAGAATTGTACGCAAAATTTTCGAAGTGTGATTTCTGGTTACAAGAAGTACAATTTTTGGGCCATGTTGTCAGTAAACATGGAATTAAAGTTGACCCCGCCAAGATCGAAGCCATTAGTAAATGGGAAACCCCGAAGACTCCAACATAAATTCGCCAATTCTTAGGTCTTGCTGGTTACTACCGAAGATTCATTCAAGATTTCTCTAGAATCGCCAAACCCTTAACTGCATTGACTCAAAAGGGAAAGAAGTATGATTGGTCCACAGAACAGGAATCCTCATTCCAGTTATTAAAGAAGAAGTTAACGTCTGCACCCATTTTGTCATTACCGGAAGGAAATGATGATTTTGTGATCTATTGTGATGCTTCACGCCAAGGTTTAGGATGTGTATTAATGCAACGCACAAAAGTCATCGCATATGCCTCACGACAACTAAAAATTCATGAAAAGAACTATACGACGCACGATTTAGAACTTGGAGCAGTAGTTTTTGCACTCAAAATATGGAGACACTATCTATATGGCACCAAGTGTACAGTGTACACCGACCATAAGAGTCTTCAGCATATTTTTGATCAAAAACAACTCAATATGAGGCAACGTCGCTGGGTAGAGTTGTTAAACGATTACGATTGTGAAATCCGTTACCACCCCGGAAAGGCTAATGTTGTAGCTGATGCCCTAAGTCGAAAAGAAAGAGTAAAACCTCTTAGGGTCCGAGCTTTGAATATTACAATTCGTACTGATCTCACAAAGCAAATTCAAGCAGCACAGTTAGAGGCTTTAAAAGAAGAAAACGAAAAAGGCGAAATAAGCAAAGGGTTAGAAAAACAACTTGAAGAAAAAGCCGATGGAACCCTGTATTTTGCTGGTAGGATATGGGTACCAAAACATGGTAACCTAAGGCAACTAGTACTGGATGAAGCACACAAAACGAGGTACTCAATTCACCCAGGAAACGGAAAAATGTACCACGATCTCAAGAAGTTTTATTGGTGGCTTAATATGAAAACAGAAATTGCTACTTATGTAAGCAAATGTTTAACGTGTGCAAAGGTCAAAGCTGAGCACCAAAAGCCGTCAGGATTACTGCAACAACCAGAAATTCCGCAGTGGAAATGGAAAAGAATAACCATGGATTTCATTACGAAATTGCCAAGGACTACAAGTAGTCATGATACTATTTGGGTGATAGTTGATCGTCTAACTAAATCAGCTCACTTTCTACCAATAAAGGAGACAGACAGTATGGAGAAATTAGCACGCCTATATTTGAAGGAAGTAGTTTCCAGGCATGGTGTACCTATCTCCATCATATCTGATCGTGACACCCGATTCACATCACGTTTCTGGCAGTCATTACAAAAAGCATTGGGAACTCGATTAGATATGAGCACCGCTTATCACCCACAGACAGATGGTCAAAGTGAAAGAACAATACAAACATTGGAAGACATGTTACGGGCATGCGTGATTGACTTCGGAACCAGTTGGGATCGACACTTACCGTTGGCAGAATTTTCATACAATAACAGCTATCATACGAGCATCAACGCAGCGCCATTTGAAGCACTTTACGGTAGAAAGTGCAGATCTCCTATCTGTTGGAGTGAAGTAGGAGAAAGACAACTTACTGGACCAGAAATTATTCACGAAACCACCGAAAAGATCATTCAAATACAACAGCGATTGAAAACGGCCATGAGTCGCCAAAAGAGTTATGCCGATGTAAGAAGAAAACCGCTAGAATTTCAAGTGGGCGACAAAGTCATGTTGAAAGTGTCACCCTGGAAAGGCGTTGTACGATTCGGTAAACGAGGAAAGCTAAGTCCTAGGTACGTAGGACCCTTTGAAATCACTGAAAGAATTGGAGCAGTTGCTTATCGATTAAGGCTACCACAAGAACTTAGTAGTGTTCACGACACATTTCACGTGTCAAATTTGAAGAAATGTTTAGCTGAAGAGGATGTCGTAATTCCTCTTGACGAAATACGAATCAATGATAAACTCCATTTTATCGAAGAACCTGTTGAAATCATGGACCGTGAGGTCAAACAATTAAAACAAAGCAAAATACCGATAGTTAGGGTTCGTTGGAACGCAAGACGAGGACCCGAGTTTACTTGGGAACGTGAAGATCAGATGAAGCAAAAATATCCACATTTGTTCACTGATATCGCTCATGAAACAGGTACTACTCAAAATTTCGGGACGAAATTTTCTTTAACGGGGAGGTACTGTGATGACCCGAAAATTTTTGACTTATTTAAACCAATTCTCTATACGATTTATTATTTTAACACGTTAAACAAAGTCTGTTAGATTGAGTCTCAAAATTTTAGAACTGTTACATATATACAATTACCTTTGACTACTCTCGACGATTCATGAACAATTATATGTATGCATATATATATTTACAAGTAAAAACGACTTTCCTACAGTAAAAATTACTTTGCTACAGTAAAACACAATTTGCTACAGTAAAACACTATTTGCTACAGTGAAACCGTATTTTGCTACAGTGCTACAGCGAAAACGAGTTTGCTACAGTGATTTGCTACAGTAAAACACTATTTGCTACAGTAAAATACTGTTTGCTACAGTAAACACTATTTGATGTCGACGAACTAGCAAATAAAAACAGAAAAGGCGGCCATGCGATCGCATGGCAAAAACACTGAAAACTCATGCGATCGCATGAGCTACAGTAAATCGAAAAGTACTATAAAAGGTCAGTTTTGCTCGACGAAATATTTCATAAATATATATGTACGTTATTTTATAATTATAATTATAATTATAATTTTAATTTTAAGTTTAATAATAATAAAGTATATTCGAGGGTATTTTTAATTCGGGTTTCAAACCGTTTTAAAATAAGGAAATATTGGGTATTGTTCGGGGTATTGTTCTTGAATCCAAGACCAACCATACAGTCGTCTACCATCATTACGTCTACGCAATTTGCCTACAATATTGAATCGCAATATTGAACTGTGAGTTATATTCTCCCTTTTTAAATACTTTAAATATTTTTGGGCTGAGAATACATGCAATTTATTTTAAACGCAATAAGACACAAGTACATACAAAATTCTACACTGAGTTAAACCGAAAATCCCTTAGCTTTGGTAACTAGTAGCTGCCAGTACATAGGATATGGACTGGTGGGCGCGAATAATTGTATATGGATCCATAGGGCTTGACATCCCCGTCCGAGCTAGAGCGCTAGCCTTTCAACGGACGTATGTTATTTGAGTTTAAGACACGTTGGTTTGCGTGTATTAAAACGAATGGGGTAATTATCACTATAGCGTTAAGTTTAGTTACCAGGGTGCTCTGTTACGTAGAATCTATTGATAAACTTTTGATGAAATCTTGTGGTCTATCTTTATATATGTTTATGACTCGAGCAATTAAACCTATAACTCACCAACATCCGTGTTGACTTTTTAGCATGTTTTATTCTCAGGTCCTTAGAATGCTTCCGCTGTGATGTGCTTGTTGCCTGCATGGAGTCTCTCATGCTTTGTACAAAGTTTATTGCATTCAAAATAAAACTGCGCTGTGTAATAAATAATTGGACTGTGATGTCAACCTGTAAATTAAAGACTTATGTATTTTGGGGTTTTGCTTATACCTAAGCACTCGCTCACATGTTTATAACTTTCTATGTTTAGAAAGTCACTTATTTTAATGAATGCAATATTTTATCAAAACGTATCATATAGAGGTCAAAACCTCACTGTGGAATCAATGATTAACGTGCCGCGTCAATAGCGATTTTGACGGGTCGTTACATTATGTATTAGTTAATTGGTATTTTCTGGGGTAATTTATATAACCTGATTTAGCACATAAAGTTTTTGGCGACGCTGCCGGAGAAAGTTGTTGCAATTTAAGAGTGTTTACTAATTTGCGATTATCTTAGATTTATTTATTTTGTGTCTAGTAACTGTTTTGTTACCAGTCATCCGACATCAACACCACATATTGAATATCGCATCGCATTTCTAATAATAAAAAGAGCATTATTGGTACTTTGGTGGGTTTTTAGTGTTATATAACCTAAAGGACAATATTTTATTGAGACAAACAAAATTTGTAAGGTGAACTATTTTTTGAGAACGGAAGGAGTAATACAATTAGTATCTCGAGTCATATCATTAAAATAAAGTCTACCATAATAACATGTTAAACAACTTCGATTAGCCAAACTAACATATTTTTAGCCGTAGTGTGCAAAGCTCCCGTCAAAAAGAGTGTTCTCAAGCTTCAGATCTCAATGGCAAATTTGCTATGAAACACTAACCAAATTATATAAAATAAATAAAAGTATATAATATAGGCATACACATAAAAACATTGTACTTTTATCAAGAAATGGTATTAGTAAACGCCTGAAATAAGTTGATTAGTGAAGTATCTAGGCTGAAATAGTAACCAGTAACTATCAATAACAACAACGATTTAAAGCAAACCTCGACAACATAGATCCATTTTAGCCACATAAAGCACCTCGAAAACTCATCTTCACTGAATCTTCTAGCATTACAAATCCTTTCAAAAAGCTCACCTTCTGCAGCATTCTCAATGACAATGGAAGATTTAGCATTCTTAACAGCAAGGTGGGATGGATTAAGTACCACCTTTAAAAACAACATGGAAGATTTAGCATAAGAATACAATTAATAACATCACTAGTTCACTACAATCACCTTTTATGAGATATTACCTGTTATATATGGTTCATCTTGTGTTTCTTCGGTTGGTTTCGCTCCTTGTAATTTCATCTATTCGATTTTTGTTTGGTTAATATGTTTGTATTTTTTTTTTCGGGATGTTTAGGGAGACTCGCTTATAAATAGTTTTTTTTAGTTTAGTTGGGTATTTTCTATGTGCGAGCCTTCCCGTTTTTCCTCCTAATCCTTTTGTATCGCCTGTTGAGGGCGTTTTCCATTTGAAAACGACTTCGTTTCTATATAAGTATTCGTTTTTTTGCCAAAAAAAAAAAAAAAAAAATGCTATCTCTATCTACAGGATTCCTATTAGCAACAACAGAAAAATGTTAATGAAACTATGACAAATAAATCACTTTAAGGTATTTCTGTTTATAAATATATACACGTGGATGCTTGATGAGTTCGTGAAGGTATTTAAGAATTTCTTGATAATCATTTATTTCTCCACTTGCACCAAGGAGACTATGTTTGCCAACTTACTTCAATCCACTCTCTTTTATCGAAATATGCACCTGTGAGTGCATAATGTCAGCAAGTGGTACTAAAATTCAGAATGAACTCAGTTCCTGATTTAAGCATAACCGATTAATCTTACCAAATATGTGAAGAAGCGGTAGTCGCATTATCACACCTACCCCACACAACAAATAGTATATCGATAAAAAAATTTTTTTTTTTTTTCTTTCTAATTCAACAAATTTTCTCTTCATTGTCTAATCATCAAAAGCTTTTCCATATGAAGTCTAATCAACAACAACAAAAAATTTAAGGGGTGTTTGGATTTGCGTTTTAAAAAATAATTATGCGTTTTAGATATTTATAATCAAATAATTAACTGTACAAAACGGGTTATAGATTAATAGTGTTTGAATGTAATTATGTTGATTGAAAACGCAATAATCTAATATTCAATTTTGTACGTGTTTGGTAAATCAAATTATTTGATGAATTAACAAACAAATAGGAACAAAAATAGGTGAAAAAGGAAAGAATCGGAAAATCTAAAAATCACGTTTTGCTGCAGTAAGGGGTGACTTACTTTTTCATTTTTGTTGGAGGTTTTTATTAAATTCTTTCGTGTAGGGTAAAATAATCGATAGCCGGATAAATCACTGAATCGTGGTATCACTTTCCGAAAGTAATTATTCGACCCTTATAGCCTGGGTTACACGAATATCACTTTGGGATAAGACAGAGATTAAATTCTTGTTTTGGCAGAAACAAGAATTCCTTTTGCAGAAGAATATTTTGGTGTTCGTAACTTGTGTGTTTTCTCATGCATATTGGTTAATATATTTATATACACCCTTATCATGAAAGAGTCTTTTATTAAAATCAATTGGCCGATTGATTAATAAAAGTATCTTCTATAATATTCAAAAGTGGTTACAGGAAGAATATTTCTATAAACAAATATTATCACTTCCATCATTAAAGTAAAAGTTGTTACTTTTACAATAAATAAATATTATATTTTACAACTATTAAAGCATGAGTGATCACTTTATAATAAACAAGTATTATTCCTTCAACCACTAAAGCAAAAGTGGGTGCAAGAATAATTCTTCCGTAATCACTCAAAATTGTGTTAAGTGTTTTCTTACTGCTGTCTCTTAAGAACCAGCACTGCAAAAGGACCAGCAGCGCAAAAAACAGCAAACAGGACCAGCAGCGCAAAAGTCAGCATACAGGACCAGCAACGCAAAAGTCAGCATACAGGACCAGCAGCGCAGAGGAACCAGCAAACAGGACCAGCTGCGCAGAACAACCAGCACAGGGACCAGCTGCGCAGAACAACCAGCACAGGGACCAGCTGCGCAGAACAACCAGCACAGGGACCAGCTGCGCAGAACAACCAGCACAGGGACCAACAATGCAGAACAACCAGCACAAGGACCAGCAATGCAGAACAACCAGTACAAGGACCAGCAATGCAGAACAACCAGCACAAAACACTTAGCCAAATTTCAGCTTACTAAGAAAACTTAGTACTGAAAACACTTAGTCAAATTTCAGGTAGACCAAGTCATGATAGTAAATAATGGAAAATCACTTTTGGGTCCAGGTAATCTATCACTTAATGGGTGTACACTCCGTACCTCCAAACCCATTTACAAGTGTAGATTAAAACCCAAAATTACACTAAATTTACAACAATTTTCACGTCTTGAGCTTCCCAAATCGCAATTAACTGATTTCAAAGTTGAATTTGCCAAACACTCTTATTTAATTATTTGCAATTTTAAAACGTAATAATCAAATAATTACTTTCAAATAGCTAAGCCAAACACCCCCTTAATCATTTATATTTATTTCATAATCGTATAATCATCGATGCTTCATCGCTTAATCTTCAATAGATCCTCCAAACGAACCTTGATAAACTGAAACAACTCAACTTCAAAGCTGTGAAAATCAATGGTTAAGAATCAATTCAATCTTACCAATATATCAATTCAACAATTAACATACTTTGATTCAGGAAGATAATCGATTACACGAGTAGTTCCACATACAGAATCGATTATTGTGAAATATTTTAGGGAATCCTTGAACGTACTTATATTGTCGATTGTTGATGATATGAGATTACATGACAAAATCAAATAACAGTCGAAATCATAGTCAATAGTTTGAGGCAAAAGCTGATTGTTAGGGTGACCAAATTTAAATTTTGATTTTCATTAAAATGATTTGCTCATATATAATAATGAATGAATACACATTCTCCGTATTACAGTAGAACCTATATAAATTAATAACGTTGAGATCGTGATATTTCATTAATTTAGCGACATATTTTTATATCGATAAATTAATAAATTATTAATTTAAAAAAATTGGCTTATATTTGTGAGCAAGTCTCAAATTAATGTATCAGCATTCAAAATTACCATGTCCGTTCACTTTACCTATTTGAATAAAATATAAACAAGGATCTTCAAAAATCTCATGTATGTACATTCATACATTAATGAACTCGTCAAGTTCAATGTACATTGAGATTTCAAAAACAATTAGTAATTATTAACTTTTAATTTCGTTGGAACTAATATATTTACATTGAAATTTTAAAAAAATTATTATCTTATTATTATATCGATTGAGGTCCAATTTTGTACTAGTCTCAAGTTGGAACCAGACAAATTATTAATTTTATCGAGGTTATTAATTTATTGAGTATTAAATTACAGAGAAATTCTACTGTAGTTTAAATATTTAAATACTTATTTTATATTTTAAATCACTAATCTAAATTTTCTGCTAGCTAATCTTGTGAATGAATGGTTAGAATTATTATAATTCTTCTAAGGTAATTAAGGGTTCCCACTAGGGTTAAAGCCAAAAATAGGCTACAAACTTACACAAATGTACCGATGTCGCCCACAAACTCATTTCCGTCATATTGTCGCATACAAACTTTGAAAAAATGTGCTAATATCAACATTTTGGCGTTTTGACCTGTTACATACTAATTTTGTCCGGAATTTTTTTTTTTTTTTTTAAGAATTAAGATCCAATCCACGAACGACACGTGTCAATTTTGACCGGTTTAGGCGGTAGCAAGTCATTTTTGTTTACATTGGTACACTTTTTGAAAGTTTTTGTTTACATTGGAACACTTTTTGAAAGTTTGTAGGCGACAGTAGGACGAAAATGAGTTTGTGGACGACATCGGTACATTTGTGTAAGTTTGTAGCATATTTTTGGCTTTAACCCTTCCCACTATTATAAGAGATGGATTTAAAATCCTCTTTTAATATATAAACAATACAATAATATAATACAATATACAATAAATAATATAAAAGAGTTGTATAAAAGATCTTCAATATTTTATGTTCGATCTCGCGTATTGAGCCACTCCTGCAGCGGTGGCAAGAACACCCGTTCCCAATACATGTAGACCAACATTAAAAAATATAGTAACACCTGCTTGGTTAAGTACCCCCGGGTCCCGATCCTAACAGCTGTAAAAAATAAAATAAAAAAACGGCTTGTATGCTCGATGAAATTCAGATCCCTCTTCAATTAGCGAAATGAAAAAAGAAGATCTGCAATCCAATTCAAAAAACCAATCGAAATTTAACAAGATACATGATATTGGAAGAGAACAATATGTTGCTTTTGGAAATAAAGAACGAACCATCTTGAATCACAAGAGGATAATCCGAGGCACTAAGGTTTATAAACCAATCCCAATCCCAATACTTATATTTCTTGAGAAGAATGGCACACGCGTGAAGTGTATTCGACACCATCGTGAGCCGTCTATATGTAACCATATTAGCTTTCGGGATCACATAAACGTTCCCGACCGTAGCAAAAACGGAATCATTCTCAACTCGTGAAGCAAACTCCGTTATTTCTTAAAGTGGAGACTCAAGATCAAGATGAAGAACATAATAGTTCCATGGATATGATACAACGCACTAAGTGTAACTATCATCAAAGATTGTATTTTTTTAGCATGCACCTCTCATTTCCAATCCTAAAATTATTTATACTTTAAAATTTAATATTGAGTCTCAGCTGTGAGCGGTTACATTAAGATCATAAACCCTTAAATAAAAATAAAATAAAATAAAATAAAAAAAGAGAAACTATTTAATGACGTAAATAATTCCAAGGCATAGTCGTAAATAAAAAAAGAGAAACTTTCATTTATATATATATATATATATATATATATATATATATATATATATATATATATATATATATATATATATATATATATATAAACAATACAATAATATAATACAATATACAATAAATTAAATAATAAATAATATAAAAGAGATATATAAAAGATCTTCAATATTTCATGTTCGATCTCGCGTATTGAGCCACTCCTGCTCCGGTGGCAAGACCACCCGTTCCCAATGCATAATGATACCGCAACCCGCATGCGCAATGAGTGTGTATGCGGGCACTCGCTAGCATGCGTATGTGTGCACTTGTATGCGGCATGCGGTATGCGGATTCGTATCGAATGCCTTTGTCCCCGGTACAGCGGTTACTTGGTTACCAAGTAAATATCTTTTCCATAATTATATCCGTGATTCAGGGGAGTTTGTTATGGAAAGGATTACCATTATCTCGGATGGTTCTAGAATTAGGGTTTGCCTATATATACAAACCCTAATTATCATTCTAACCACAATCACGTTACGTAACCATCATCTACTACACGTCTTACGTAACCAGCATCATCTACCATCTTCTCAAGGTTAACACGTTAGTTTCTCGTTAACTAGCACCTACAATCTTACTTGGGGCCTTCTGATCGACGATCGTTATCGAAGGTGGACTTAATCACTTGGCCACCCCGCCGACATCATCATGTCGGCCAGGGTTATTCACGGTAGCCGGACTGGAGAGCCTTGTTCTAAGATCCTTAAACCCCACTTTACGCATTGAACAGGCATATTAACCCTATGGTCAAAATATGCATGATCAAGTGGTGCTTTCATTGAGAGTCGAACTAATTCAAGACGTGTTTAATTGTTTTTTCTTTTAAAGTTTTGAATTATAAGGCTTGTTATTCACAAAATTGTTTGAATTTTTTTTAACAGTATCATGGCTTCCGGGGACTCATCGGAACGTACTCAAACAGATAATCAAAACACGTTGTCTGGTAATCAGCAGACGCAAGCTATGGCTACGGGGAAGGGATACGCGCCATATCCTCCGCCTGTATCCGGCGAGCCTTTTCAGAGGTATAAGCCGATATATCCAGATGGGATTACACCACCAAGGGCAAACTCGCCAGTCATAACCACGCGGTTGAATTTTTCCTCGGTGGATCCAAGGGTCATCTTGGTAGGCACTAGCGGCGAAACAGTAGGCTCGCATGTGGTATGCTGCGGTCAGGTACCTATTTATTGTACAACGGTTTTAATCCCTTTGCATACGCAAAGTGTTCAGCAGAATTCGTCGTTTACGCCATTACAACCTTGGAAACCACCGCGTCCAGTTTCACAATTTCTGACTCCTGCGGATGCGCAGGCATTACTTAATAGTTGGGCGTTTGGTGTCATTCCAGACGCAAACTCTCATTGGACGCCGATAACTGCGCAACAGCAAAGTACTGCGCATACAGTTGGGCTCTTAACAGCGTATCCTCAAGTTTCGCAAATATCTGCGCCACAGGTTTCGGTCCCTTTGCAACCACCTGTATACTCTGCGCCTTCAAGTCTTCCTTCTTTTCCAACGCAGCAGCCTTGGTTATATCCGCAGATGCAGGTTCAACCTTGACAAAATATTCAGGGGCAGGCAAATCTTGCAGGTCAATTTATGCAGGCCGCACCTCCTGATATGGTTCACTTATTTTCACAGCCTGACTTTGTTCAGGACATGATGAAGCGTTTCTTTGCGGGATTGAAAGGGGACCTTGTTAAACCACCTTTTGAGCATCCAACTACTTTTGATAAGTTTCCTCCGCATATAACTGCATATCCGTTTCCATCAGCGCCAAAGATACCCCATACACTGGGCACTTATAATGGTTTGACTGATCCGGATGACTTCCTGCAGCGTTTCGAAGGCGCAATGCGCACCCAAGGCTGGGTGGATCCGGTTGCATGTCAGATATTTCCCATGACGCTGCAGGGCATTGCTCGCGAATGGTTTAATAAGCTCCCATCAGGTAGCATATCCGGGTTCATGGATCTACGGACGGAGTTCTTGCTTCAATATCAGAATCAGAGGCCACGCAAACGCACTCATATCGAATGTCATGATATTGTGCAGAAATCCAAGGAATCTTTGGGTGAATTTCTCACAAGATATACTAATGAGTGTCTGCGCATACCAGATCTTAAGCCAGAGCAACAGATTTTCAGACTCATACATGGTATAAACTCATAACGTCATCCAACACTGGTAAGGCGTCTGCGCCATACAGTCCCAACAACTTATGCTGAAGCGCTTAATGAATGCCATGACTATATGCGGAGTGGTGAAGATAATGATATTCCAACAGCTAGCTCACGTAACGAGAGGAAAGACGATGATGATCGTTCGCGCGATCAAAATCGTGGTAACAAGTCTCGCGGGAGGTATCCTAGCGGTGGTCCTATCAGAAATGATAAAGGGAAATCAAGTGGCAATTATCGAAACAGTAACCAACTTGAACGTGGTTAGGAGAGCCCGTTTTGATTCTACCCAAAAGACATCTGACCTTTTGTTCTGGCATAGTCCAGGGTCAACCATCAATGGCATTGCCCTTTTGGCCTTGCATACACGAAAAGTCGTATACATATAAAAAAATGTTTAACGTGTAGTGCAAGTCTTAAAATTTGTATGAAGCTTACTCTTTCCACCCTAAACGGCTTGTATGCGAAGTTGTGATGTAGTTCAGCGGTTGGTGACCTGCCTCCTTTAGGGGAGGTCAGGAGTTCGACCCCCGTTGGCTACACACCCATAATTTCATCCCTGCAATGAAGTTCCACCCATGGCACCTTTCCCACATCGCGTAGGGGGAGTTGTAATGGAGAGGGGGTATTATTATTATTATTATTATTATTATTATTATTATTATTATTATTATTATTATTATTATTATTATTTAAATAAAAAAATCAAAGTTAAACAAAATTTAGCAGTGACCCAGATTACACTAAGCCCCAAAGTCCCAAAGACCCAAACCCAATTTTTTTTAAATGATGATGATGATGATGATGATGATGATGATAATATTAATAATAATAATAATAATAATAATAATAATAATAATAATAATAATAATAATAATAATAATAATAATAATAATAATATACGTAGTAATAATTACTCCATAAATACTGTAGTATTAAATAAAATCTACTATTATTATTACATTTTGAAGCATTTAAAAAGCAGATCTCTCTTCTTATTATAACAAAAGCAAAAATAAGAAATAAATTTTTAAATTCAACTTTTAAATTAAATCTTGTCCATTAAATCAAGATTTAGAATGAAATCCAACCATCCATTTAATACTCTAAATTTAAATTACTAATAATTTTTAGGCTTTTCTATGCAAAGACAATTATACCCTTAAAACATAATAATATTACGATTAGCAATTAATAGCCACGTAAATTTCGGAGTTTTACAATTAATACGGAATCAAATCAAATAAAAAGTTGTTGCGCCTTCTTCTTCTCCATCTATTGCTATTTCTCATCCGACCTTCATTCAAAATGATTAAAAATACTATCCTTAGCAGCTTCAATCCCGTCTTCTCTTCGTCCCTCAATTCCTTATTTCGATTGAAGCTATGTTGAATGGGTTTTACACGGTATTTTGTTTAATTTGGTTATTCTTATTTATTTATTTATTTATTTATTTATTTATTTATGATGATGATGATGATGATGATGATTTGAGTTTTCAGGTTGGATTAATTGATTCACGTTAGTTCTTGATACAAAAAACACAGATATTTCGCTTTTACATCAATGAGGGTCATTCTAGGGTTTGATCTTGCAGATGTTAATCTGAAATGGGGTTAAACGAAACCAAGAAAATTAACACAAATCATATAAGCAACCATTGTTGGGGATATCAGGATATGGTTCTTGCATCATCTTATGCTCATGACTCATGAGCTACCCCAATATGGTCTCAAAGATGTTTTTATAAACTATGCTGCAAGTATGTTTTTTGAAACCATTTGTTTCATAATTTTATGTTGTACCAGTTACTTTTATTTAACTTATGACTATTGAATTCAGCTAATTGCACTTGACTTCTATTAGCTCGGGAATGTTGAAGAATCTTGAGATGGATGAGGAGTACCAGTGAAATATTAAGGTATGGTTAACCAATAATGATAATGTGATTGTTTCATTTCATTTTTTGTTTTGCAATTTTCTTATTTGCATAAATTTTTAGTAAATACCCGGTGAAGATTTCTCTGATGAGCCAGCAGAAAGCAGGAGGCCATTCATTGCTCTTCTTTATGTTGGTATTCTTAGAACCACTACTAGAAATTGATTTTTTAAAGCTACCTGGATATTTGGCCTGTAACTTTATTTTTTACGTGCATAAATATAGAGACACAAATATTGCAAGGTTTTTTAATGGTTTGTTGGTTACAGAAAGGATGGTAAGAAAGTTAAAGATGAAGTACACCGCAAGTGCATCTATGGTGGGTACGTTGTTGCCTACATCAATTTGAGTTTAGCAGACTTTTTGTTGGTAAATTATGTTTTGTGGATTTATTAATTTGTTTTGATTTTATACAGCAGCATGATAACTGAGTGGGCATCCCTTTTAATCCAAAATCTCAATGTAAAGGAAGTTGGTGTATTTACATATTCTATAAAGGCCACATCTAAGAAAGGTCAAAAAGGTATAAATTTTTTTTTTTAAAAAAAAATTGCAGTGATACTTATACATTCTTTTGTCCAGATATTACAAACACATAATATATAACTGGAGCTGTACAATTTTCAATTGAAGGGTGATGATGGGGGTAATAGGCAAAGTTGTTAATTTTTTAGGGTAAAAGTGTGTTTTGGGGGTGATATTACTATGAAAGTACTCTGTGTAAACCTTTTTTCATTTTCATTGCATTATTATCATAAAATTCAAATAATATGCAGAAATTATTGGGTTGAAGTATGTACGCTTGATAAGCTTTTGTTGTAACCATAAATTGTCTCTTTTCGTTTTGAAATATACGACCTACATCTTTGTGAACATTTGTGTAAGCTAAGTGAATATATAAAGATTTACACGGCAATTTGAAATGAATCGTCTTCATTGATCTTTTATCTTACAATACAGGATTTGTGGATGGAATAGTAATGCAAATAGCAAATAGCAAATAGCAGACGTTGTAGATAACACATTGGGGATGGAATACAAGTATAATATTGGTCCTACATTGAAAAGGGTATTGAGTATTTTGCTCATGCGTACGGCTACCATATTCAAGAATGTTCTCGTGCAGCTACACCAACATGCCTGATTCATGTATGGTTCTTATTGATCAAGAGGTATTAAAACACTCGTGTACATTATTGCTTAATTTTATGTCTATCTTCTAATTATTGATGGTCAAAAAAGTTAATGTCTTTAGTAATAAACTTATTTATAAAATTATGCTGACTTTATAGAATATTAAGTACTACACAACGTATAGGCCTCATCGTGTTTGAATATCCAAAGAAACTCCATGAACTTTTATGTTAGAAGACATTTAAATTTTTAATACTTAATTACCTCCATGAGTTCCATTCTAATCAAAGTATATCACTTTGTTAATATTGTATAAGAATATGATGGGTAAAACGATTTTATGCTTAGCATGATATTGTACTATTTCTTTGATACGATTTGTTGATTCCTATACACAAATTGGACAACAAAATGTGTAAGATAAGGTGAACCCATCCCATACTTTAGCTTGCGATCTCCCGAAATTGTGTTGTCTGTTCAGGAAAAGATACCAAGCTTGCTTCGCAATAAACATCTTGTGACAGATTGAAGACTATGCTTGATTTTGGTATGGTTATTGAAGATTGGAATGGTTTAAGGAGGACATGTTTTGAAGACAATAAGATGTTTCAAGAATTGTTTGTACTTCTGAATTATCATAGTTTGTATGGTACATTATGTTATTTCAAACTATGTTTTAATATTTTTATAGTAGGAATTGTATATAAAGATACTTTTTATCAAGCCACAAGATAAAATGTGGTTTAATACTCAAAACAAATTAGTATCCCTGAAAAGATTCCAACTATTTTGATGGCTCAGCTTAATATGTGATTAATATTTTCCTTTTTATTGTAACTATTACGGAGTAATATGTAATGTTTCAAGTATCATAGATGCCCCAGATGTTCAAAACAAAAAATACCAAATGGGTCATATGCTTTCTATACCATAAAGAAAATTGATGCTTCCGACTATTTTGACACTTGACCCGTTTAGGCCGAAAAAGGTCAAATTGGGTAACGGTCAATGTGAAGACGTCCCATATGTCGAGTTAAGTATTTTAGAAGTTTTGGTGTCTTGAAAATGAGTTTTGGGTATATGGATGTTGAAATGAGAGAAATTATGACTCATATGGGTCATAAAGATATATTTGGATGGTAGTAAAAACAATGGTGAATATATCAATACCCATATAAAAATCACGAGCTTTTGTGATTAATGGAAATACTCTTTTGTGTTAAAAAAATTAACTTTCTACTTGATCATTGTTTGTAATTTATATGTTGGCGACTCGATTATTTTATAAATAATTTGTGATACCAACCACTTGAAATCATGGCTTCGACATTGGTAATAAGGCAACAATAAACTTAAGAAAACATAAGTTAGCGATCCCATCATTAGATTGTTCTAAGTCAACCATAAACTTAAGAAAACATAAGTTTATTGTTGATCGAAATTATTAAAATTATTGGTAGTAATCTCATATTTCGCTCAACACTTCACAACTATCTCAAAAGATTGAAGTTGTTTAGTAAACAACGGAAAACTACACCTATATAAAGTTCAGTTAATTCATTTTTAACATATATTTTATTTTGAATAATTATAATTATTGTGTTCCAACATTGTTAAATTTATATTTGATTACTCATTTATGTTATTTAAAGTTCAGCATTTCAAAATTCATATAACGTATATTAATCATTCTCATACAAAAGCCGTGTTTCTACTTTTTTACTATAACAATTTTTTTTAAAGAATCCCGCGAATTCGCGGGTCTTTAACTAGTAATTTATTATTACAAAGTTGTTGCCAAACAATTCGAAACAACTATTAGTGACGTCGTAAATAATTCCAAGGCATAGTCGTTGAAAAAGCCGGCTGCGTCTCATATCTCCAAAGATCATCGAGTCGCTTCCATGTTTTTATGGAGTCGACTTCACCACATTCACCATTTGGTGATTCCTTTTCTAAAGAAGCGACAACCATCCTAGCCCTTCTTGACCATCCAGGCTTCCCATAACCATGATATCCATCCAGATCCACCACCATAACAAAGATGAATATTATTTAACTTGCCACAGAAATCGTTAATATGATCATGACCTGTGAAAACAGCCTTTATATCACCATTATCAACAAACGTTTTAAAAAAATCCGAATTCACAGAAGCAGAGCTAATCTCTTCTTGTCTTGAACCTGTTAAGTTTGACGAATCCAAATTTGCATACTCGGGCAATGGAATATGAAAATATACAAGTCCAGGAGGATCGACGACGCCTCGTGAGAGCTCCTTTAGTGAGATCTCAGTAGACGTTTTGTAGAACCAAAACTTTTGAGACGGTTTGATCCATCCATAGCCAGGAACGCAAGGGTTTGTTGAGTAGTCTCCACTATCAAGGAAGTATAAGTTTAATATCGAGTTATTAACATAACTTGTCCCTTGAGCTCCATGAACTTCAAGGTTATAATTCCCAAAACCATCAATATCATCAAAACCACCACCTGTTGGATTTAACTGGGATAAAGTGTTCTCCATTCCAACAATATGCCTCATAACATCTTCTCTTGACAAGTTTGTTGATTGTTGGTCATGATTCCCTAAAACTGCAGCCCAGGGGATTTTCGACTTTATAGCAGGGGCAAATGCTGCGCTCATGGACTGTACTGCATCTGTCGCATCCGGTCCGTAGATGTTATCTCCGGTGAAAACAATTAGGTCTGGTTTCTCAGCTTCAATCATGCGCTCAATGAAACGGCTTGTCATCAAATCACTACAATTTTCTTGTGGAAACTGATTTGGTAATACGTCCTTGCAACCACTCTTGCTGCCATCAGCATAATGCATATCAGCTATTTGCAAAACCCTAAACTCTCCGTTCTTTTCATTAAACCGTAACTGTTGTTTCCCACCACTACCGTTACTTGACGTTATTATTAGACTCGAGAAGACAAGAACGATAATCAACAGAATTCTCGACATCTTTATAGCGAATCAACTCAAAGAAACAATCCTGAAAAAAAGGTTGAAAATACAATAATGATGATGAAGTCAGTTATTCTACTGCTGGTATTTGTCGGTAACGAAAATAAATTGAAAAAAACGTAATAATGTTTTGTTAAGCAAGTATTAGGGCTGGTTGGACCAGGTATAGTTAATCCTAGACCCAAACCCGGACCCCATATCCGGCGGGTCCCATCTAGTTACCATTCGTCGGGATCCCCATTCAAATGTTTCTGTTTTAAAAGGCTCAACAAAATTATGACTAACGTTTATTTTGAACATATATAACACAACAATAACTTATGTATAATATTATATAAATATAAATTGGACTGAAAAGAAATCATGCTACATATTACTACCCAATAAAAAGAGTGTACTCGCAACCAATTTCAAACTATATGGTATCTACAACTAACTGATGAACACATTATATCTCATATTTGTATTATTAATTATAATTATTATTATTATTATTAAATTATTAATTACCATTACTATTATTAATTATCAATTATTATGAAGTAAGTATATTGAAAAAATAGACCCGGTATACTGGCGGGTATACGGCCCGGTTAAAACCAGTCTAATTGTATAAAATCAACCAGATGATGATCGGATCTAATAACGGTGAAAGCAAAGTCCATTCATAGGTCGAACAAACCTAAATATTTTCCAGAAGAAAACTAAAGCCAGGGATTTTAACAAATTAACTAAATAGCAGCAAATTGATTGATTAAGTTTACTTACAGTATGTATAGATTTAAATGAATACATACAATAAAAGAAGAATCGTACCTGATAATAAGATATTGTGAAAGAGGAGCAGCAGATTTGAATGAAAAACCCTTTGATGGAAACTTCGATTGTCAATTTCTCATACCGTATTCATGAATTGGCGGTTCGGCTTAGAGGTTTTTGATGTTGGAATCGCATCGCAATATATATATATATATATATATATATATCCTTTAAATCTCTAACGTATGTCATCATTCGACTAATCTTCCTTTAATTTTCCTTAATCATGCCATTTGTCACAATTTCATAAGCCAAAGTGATGTCATCATCTGATAAATAAATGGTAATTAATAAGTAAATAGAAAAACGAAAATTAAATGCTAAATGGCATACAAATATGTAATACAAAAACAAACAAAATAATCCAAATTAATATAAATAAAATTTCAAATTAAAAAATAAATAAACCACCTACACATTTTAATACGTAATAGAAAAAATAATAAATACTCCAAATTAATAGGAATAACTAATAACTAAGGGCTTAAAAACATAGTCGATCCACATCTCTGTCTATTCATACGAAAATTTTCTCTCAGAAATATCATTTCAAAAATCGTGTATGTACATTTTATTATGTACATCTTTATTCCAAATTAATAGAAATAAATATGTTTTTAGCGAGGTTGAAGTAGGTATTTAGAAGATTCATCTATTAATGTTAAGTAACAACATATATATACACTAATTTTTTTTTTTTTAATCTTATATATAAATTGTACTTATTCTACACTTTTCACTTTGATTGAAGTTGTTTACACTCGGGAAAATGTGTTCTCCCTCATGCACACATAAGTCTCAAAATTAGGAATATGTTGCTTCAAGTAAAGAATGAAAAGTCTTGGTCTTTCACTTTTTTAGTTTTGTCTGAATGTTTGTTTAAAATTGAAAGATTGTGTTATGAATGTTTGGATGCTTTTATTTTGTTACTTGATGACAATGACAATAATTTTGAACCTTTTTAATTCTACAAGAATTCTTACTTGATGATCATGTCATAGACGATCATACAATTGTAAATTGTCACATTTTCAAATTTGCAGTACAATTGGAATATGCACTAATTAATTCTACATTTGATATTGTATCTTAAACGAATTTAATTTAGTCTTTTGGCCTTGGTGTTATAATTTTAAATTTTTTCGAGTGGAAGTTATTATCTATAGTTTCTATTAAAATGCTATAATAATGATGTTATATTAGGCAAATTTCTTTGTTAAGAAAAAATCAAAAAAAAAAAAAAAAATATAAGCCATCTTGATGATGTCATTAACATTAATTAAATATTTTATTATTTGTTGGGGATTTTATCATATATACCCTTCTTAACTTTAATAATAACATATTTACCCACTTAAATATGATTATATCATATGAGCCCATTTTAAATATATAAACTCATCATATTTACTCATTTATTCAATCTTAATATGACACGTCTTTATACCCTAATTTTTTTAGCGGCAATTATTCATGTTTACTTTTTTTTTCCCTTCTCCGAGCTATGTACAATGATATTAACTACCATAATTGATACATGCTAATCATCTAATTCTCCTCAACGGTATAAAGCTATTATAAGGTGAGAATACATAAATGTGATCACTATTAGTTATCTTTATATATCTTCACCGGTCCGAGCGTTGCGGCGGGGGCTTTCGGGCTGCGTATTCATATTTAATGTAGCGTTGTGTATTTACAGAGGAGAACACGGCCAATATGTTAGGCGCCGTTTTAGATATCGTTGTGTTAAGCGTTTTTTAAAAAGTATCCATTTCGAACGTAGTTAGTTTGTTTTGCTCAATAAATTTTTTCGAGTGTAACGGTGCTGTCGGAAAAATTTAACTCGCGGCGAGCAGAAAGATACGGGTTGTCATTGTGTTTAGCGTTTTTTAAAAAGTGTCCGTTTCGAACGTGGTTAGTTTCGTTTTGTTCATAAAATTATCTCGAGTCTGATGCTGCCGTCGAAAAAATTTAACTCGTGGCGAGCGGAAAGATACGGGTTGTCGTTGTGTTTAATGTTTTTTTTAAAAATTGTCCGTTTCGCGTATAGTTAGTTCCGTTGGGTTCGTAAGATTTTTCTAAATTGAACGGTGGTCTCGAAAAAATTTAACTCGCACCGAACGAGAAGATAGAACCCGTTATAAATTCGGGTGGAATTAGTTTCTTTTATTTTTAATAAAATTATACATTTACACTTTTAACCCCTGAAATAGTGTAAACTTGAGGGGTCGTTGTGTAAATATAACCGAAGTTGAGGGATCGGTTATAATGTGAACACAAACTCAAAACTACAATCCGATATAACTGAAACTACACACATTTTCACCACATTTAGTATATATAAATAAATAAATAAATAAATTTCTCTTAATTGATAGGCTACGAATACTATAAATCACGTTTTGTCAAAAAATTGATATGTATATCTAACTAATTACAGTTGTTTACTTCTTTTGCTCACATCACCAGTAGCACTTCAGTTTTTGTTTTGACCAACAATACGATGAGATAACAATACTGCTTTACATACATATACAACAATATTACTACAATAATGAAAATTATGATAATGATCCACCTTTCTATTTCGGGATGTCCTATTTCAAGTATCTACTTGATGTTTCAACCAATGGTTATTCTGGCGAGAGAAGATTTCTGATTCGTGGAGAATGAAGTTAGTGGAATTTGCTAAAACTTTGTGCAAAAAGTAACTGGACACTTGTAGTGGGACGGAGGGACTATTATTATATTATTCTTATTATTCAAAATATAGGTTTTCTTTAAGGGATTAATTATGTTACATATGTATGCGAAATATATGTCTCAATAAAATGTTATAATGTAACTTTTATGATAAGAAAAACAATAATTGTAATCAAAATTGAAAGAAAATGGTGGGAGAATAAATGTAGTTCATTTATTCTGAATAAGTTAAGTATATCAATATGTTTGTAAAAACACCGACAAGTTTCTTAGTCGGAATATGTGGTTCCACGGGTAATAAACGAAATGACTTTGGCATTTACGTTCACTTAATACCTAAAACATATCATTAAACTGTTTCGTTTAAACAAACTCGTGATTTCACGGGTCATTTCACTAGTCTATTTATAGTATCTATTAAAATTCTAAAATGATGACATCATAAATAAGTTTTTTTCTTCATTAAAAAAAATAAAAATAAAAATAAAAAAATTTAAACCATCTTGATGATGTCATTAACATTAATTAAATAAATTTAAAAAAATAATAAACAAAAACGCAATTCTCGTTCTCTTAACCCTTGTTTATATTGTCTAAAGTGTAACCGTAGTTTAAAATAATTGTCTAGTTCTCTCTCTTTCTCTTGAACTCTAACCAAAATCAATCAACCCCTATATCTGATTTCAAAACCCTCACAACAAACCACCGTTTCCATTTATAACCGTCACCCTCTCCACCATCATCTACAGGCATCACCACCGCGACTGCCATCTACAGTTGCTGTCAATTTCATAACCCTAACAGCAACATTTAAAATTTAGGGTTTTAAATTTGGGGATGATAACTGTCTTTAGTTTCGCAATGACCATCGTTATCTCCGCCTGTAACCTTCTCCATCGCAACAACCGTCATCGTCTTCAACGTCGAGTATGTGATTTTTAGTTACGAATTGACATTTAAAATTTGCTTTTCTTTCAAATTTTGCTTTTGTTGATTTTATTGTAGTTTTTGTAAAATTTGTGGTTTCGGGTTCGGGGATGATTACGACTGAATAAAAGGTCAATAATCATGGTCGTCTACACAGTAAAAAGTACATGTCTAAATTGATTTCATACAATTTCTAATGTTTATAGGACATGATATGATTCTAAATAAAAAAATACATATGGTTATAGATGTGTGAAGCTTGAATTTAGTAATTTGAGTTTAATTTGTGGTTGACTGTAATAGATCAAAGAAGTTGGTGGTCTCACTGTTTAGGTTTGCTTTTTTCTGTTTGTTTGAAATTAAATTTATGAATTATGATTGTTGTTAGTTTTGTTGTCATTATTGCATCACCTAAAAGTTCCCTTTTTTATAAGATTAGGTACTTAAAATTATCTTTTAGGTACGCAAAAGATGTTGTTTTTACCCGAAACATGTTGTTTTTGACCCGAAACATGCTGTTTTTGACCCGAAACATGTTGTTTTGACCAATCATATGCTGTTTTGACCCAAAACATGCTATATTTTAACTTGAAACATGCTGTTTTTGACCCATTAGATGTTGTTTTGATCCCAAACATGCTGTATTTGACGAAAAACATGTTGTTTTTACCCGAAACATGCTGTTTTTGACCTGAAACATGCTATTTATGATGAAATCTGATGATGTTGTAGTTTCTACTTTCTACGCATAATAAAGATGATACGAGTTGTATGTGACATGAGATCAAAATAATATTCTTGCCATTTTCTGAATGTTTATGTGATAATATGTGTTCAAATAGCTTTGACTAATAGAGGAATCGAATGGTGAACTGGAAATGTATGTTCATCACGACATTCTTTTACGTGCATTGCTTTTGTGTAATATATGAAATATTGTAACTCTCATTTTATACCCTGTATATTTAGGTGGTAAATTGTTTTAATAACTCAACAACCTGAATTTCGCTACAAAACTACAAAGTAGTGAGTCGGAGGCTATTCTTATCTTTATAACAATCATGTTGGTTTCTTTTCATTTTCTTATGTAGCTCTGACCAATGCACATGTATGATCAGGGTGATTATTTAAAGAGCTTGGAAACTGAAAAGATAATCAGTCAGATAATCACTCAGATAATCAGTCTGATTATTGACATCTGTAGTGACCCGAACTTTTTCATGTTTATTTATATTAATTGAATTTGATAATTACATGATTAAGTGTTTCCAACATGTTAAGCAATCAAACTTGTTAAGACGTGATTAATTGAAATAGGTTTCATATAGACAATTGACCACCCAAGTTGACCGGTGATTCACGAACGTTAAAACTTGTAAAAACTATATGATGACATATATATGGTTACATATACAGTTAACATGATATTATGATAAGTAAGTATCTCATTAGGTATTTTAACAATGAGTATATACATAAAAATGAGACTATTGAATTAAGAAACTCGAAAACGATATATATAACGATTATCGTTATAACAACGTCTTATTAAATACATATGAATCATAATAAGATATTGATATACTATGTTTAATCATGAAATGATAAGTAAACATGTCATTAAGTGTATTAACAATGAACTACATATGTAAAAACAAGACTACTAAACATATGTAAAAACAAGACTACTAACTTAATGATTTCAAAACGAGACATATATGTAACGATTATCGTTGTAATAATATTTAACTGTATATATATCATATTAAGATATATTAATACATCATGTTATCATGATAATATAATAACTTAACATCTCATTTGATATAATAAACAATGGGTTAACAACATTTAACAAGATCGTTAACCTAAAGGTTTCAAAACAACACTTACATGTAATGACTAACGATGACTTAACGACTCTTTTAAAATGTATATACATGTAGTGTTTTAATATGTATTCATACACTTTTGAAAGACTTAAAGACACTTATCAAAGTACTTCTACTTAACAAAAATTCTTACAATTACATCCTTATTCATTTTCATCAACAATTCTATTCATATGCACTCGTATTTGTACTCGTACAATACACAGCTTCTAAATGTATTTACTATTGGTATATACACTCCAATGATCATCTTTTAGCAGCCCATGTGAGTCACCTAACCATGTGGGAACCATCATTTAACATCTAGTACGAAATATCTCACAAAATTACAAACTAATGGAGCCTATATGGAGAGTGTAAGTTCACGTGAACACATTTCCATTTCAATTTTCTTGAATCAAATTACTCTCTCTCAAGTGTTCTTCCTTTGTTCCAAGTGTTCTTCATCATCTTCATCAAAATCTAGCTCAATCTAGTTCATAAATCCATACATAAACCAAGTTATAAAACAACTACTCAAGAATACACCAACAACACTTCCAAGTTTGTTAGCTTACTTCCAATCTTGCAAATCCACTTTGAGTGTGTAGTAACCCGAACTTTTCCATGTTTATATATATTAAATGAAATTGATATTTACATGATTAAGTGTTTCCAACATGTTAAGCAATCAAACTTGTTAAGACTTGATTAATTGAAATAGGTTTCATGTAGACAATTGACCACCCAAGTTGACCGGTGATTCACGAACGTTAACACTTGTAAAAACTATATGATGACATATATATGGATATATATATATATAGTTAACATGATATTATGATAAGTATGTATCTCATTAGGTATTTTAACAATGAGTTATATACATAAAAATGAGCCTATTGAATTAAGAAACTCGAAAACGATATATATAACGATTATCGTTATATCAACGTCTTACTAATTACATATGAATCATATTAAGATATTGATACACTATGTTTAACATGATAAAATGATAATTAAGTATATCATTAAGTATGTTAACAATGAATTACATATGTAAAACAAGACTACTAACTTAATGATTTCGAAACGAGGCATATATGTAACGATTATCGTTGTAACGACATTTAATTGTATATATATCATATTAAGATATATTAATACATCATAATATCATGATAATGTAATAATTTAACATCTCTTTATATATAATAAACAATGGGTTAACAACATTTAATAAGATCGTTAACCTAAAGGTTTCAAAACAACATTTACATGTAACGACTAACGATGACTTAACGACTCAGTTAAAATGTATATACATGTAGTGTTTTAATATGTATTTATACACTTTTGAAAGACTTCAAGACACTTATCAAAATACTTATACTTAACAAAAATTCTTACAATTACATCCTCGTTCAGTTTCATAAACAATTCTACTCGTATGCACCCGTATTTGTACTCGTACAATACACAGCTTTTAGATGTATGTACTATTAGTATATACACTCCAATGATCAGCTCTTAGCAGCCCATTTGAGTCACCTAATACATGTGGGAACCATCATTTGGCAACTAGCATGAAATATCTCATAAAATTACAAAAATATTAGTAATTATTCATGACTTATTTACATGTAAACAAAATTACATATCCTTTATATATAATCCATATACCAACGACCAAAAACACCTACAAACACTTTGATTCTTCAATTTTATTCATCTAATTGATATCTCTCAAGTTCCATCTTCAAGTTCTAAGTGTTCTTCATAAATTCTACAAGTTCTAGTTTCATAAAATCAAGAATACTTCCAAGTTTACTAGCTCACTTCGAATCTTGTAAAGTGATCATCCAACCTCAAAAAATCCTTGTTGTTTACAGTAAGATATCATTCTAAATCAAGGAAATACTCATATATAAACTTTGATTCAATTTCTATAACTATAACTATCTTAATTCGAGTGATAATCTTACTTGAACTTGTTTTCGTGTCATGATTCTACTTCAAGAACTTTCAAGTCATCCAAGATCCTTTGAAGCTAGATCATTTCTTGTTACTTCCAGTAGGTTTACCTACTAAACTTGAGGTAGTAATGATGTTCATAACATCATTCGATTCATACATATAAAACTATCTTATTCGAAGATTTGAACATGTAATCACTAGAACATAGTTTAGTTAATTCTAAACTTGTTCGCAAAAAAAAGTTAATCCTTCTAACTTGACTTTTAAAATCAATTAAACACATGTTCTATATCAATATGATATGCTAACTTAATGATTTAAAACCGAAAAACACGAAAAACACCGTAAAATCGAATATACGCCGTCGTAGTAACACCGCGGGCTGTTTTGGGTTAGTTAATTAAAAACTATGATAAACTTTGATTTAAAAGTTGTTCTTCTGGGAAAATGATTTTTCTTATGAACATGAAACTATATTCAAAAATCATGGTTAAACTCAAAGTGGAAGTATGTTTTCCAAAATGGTCATCTAGACGTCGTTCTTTCGACTGAAATGACTACCTTTACAAAAATGACTTGTAACTTATATTTCTGACTATAAACCTATAATTTTTATGTTTAGATTCATAAAATATAGTTCAATATGAAACCATAGCAATTTGATTCACTGAAATCGGATTTAAAACGAAGAAGTTATGGGTAAAACAAGATTGGATATTTTTTTATTGTTGTAGCTACGGGAAATATTGTAACAATTCTATACAAATCATATCCTAGCTAACTTATATTGTATTATACATATATTCTAATATATTATGTAATCTTGGGATACCATAGACACGTATGCAAATGTTTTGACATATCATATCGACCCATCTATATATATTATTTGGAACAACCATAGACACTCTATATGCAGTAATGTTAGAGTTAGCTATACAGGGTTGAGGTTGATTCCAAAAATATATATACTTTGAGTTGAGATCTAGCCTGAGACGTGTATACACTGGGTCGTGGATTTATTCAAGATAATATATATCGATTTATTTCTGTACATCTAATTGTGGACAACTAGTTGTAGGTTACTAACGAGGACAGCTGACTTAATAAACTTAAAACATTTAAACGTATTAAAAATGTTGTAAATATATTTTGAACATACTTTGATATATATGTACATATTTGTTATAGGTTCGTGAATCGACCAGTGGCCAAGTCTTACTTTCCGACGAAGTAAAAATCTGTGAAAGTGAGTTATAGTCCCACTTTTAAAATCTAATATTTTGGGATGAGAATACGTGCAGTTTTATAAATGTTTTACGAAATAGACACAAGTAATTGAAACTACATTATATGGGTGAATGATCGAAGCCGAATATTGTGACGACCCGGGAATTTTCGACCAAATTTAAACTGGATCTTTATATAATTTCGTCACGATAAGCAAAGTTTGTAAAGTTGAGTCTTTAAATTTTGGAACAGTTTACATGAAACCATTTGACCTTTGACCAATTTTGACGATTCACGAACAACTGATTTTTAAATAGAAATGTAACTATATATATATATATATATATATATATATATATATATATATATATATATATATATATATATATATATATATATATATGTTATAATCTGAAATATAATGATAAAATGTTATGCGGTTTAGTTGTTAAAATTTTAAATGTAATTAGTTTAGGATTTAAAAATAAAAACTTGTTATGTAATCAATATGTATATAATATTTCAAATTTATATTAGAAACTTTGAACATAGCATTTAGACATACTAGTTTTATTTTCTCAAACAAACTTATTAATGAATAAATATATACTAACAATGGTAGATTGATAACATACATAAAATTTATAAATAAAATGATTCAATAAAAGTTATTATATAATATATTATATGATTAATAGATATTACGTAATTAACAATATATAATACAAGTTAAGATATGGTTGCTATATTAATATTATTACTTACATAAATATTAATAATAGTATTAATATCAGTATTATTAATATTATTATATAAATATATGAAATTGGATACATTTGATTTATGATCATTACCTATTATTATTAACTATTGTAAATAACTTTATTATTATAATTGGTAGCAAAATTTCAATTTAAGATTAATATTAGTATTTTTATTAGATATTGTTGTTACATTACCATTAATAATTATTATTATTATAGTTATAATTATTAATGAAATTAATTGTAATCTATAAACATAAATAAATAACCATAAGAGTTATACAAATAAGGAATTAAATACTGATATTTACAAATTTACATACAAAAAGATATATACAGGTTTAGATACAAAAAGGAGTATATCACAATCAACCTTTTTCTTATTTTCTGGAATCCTATTCCGCTTGTGATTTCTGGACGTCAGCCACAGTACCCAATCGAATCACTTAGTGATAATGAACCATTAAGCTTTCCATTTTCATCTTTGCATACACCTAATTCTATATAGTACCAGTCCATTAAATCTAACTGGGTTATTTTTTTTCCTACGATACCTCTGTGGTGTAACTTTTTGCTCTTTATTTGAAATCAAATTTTTCTTTAAAATCTAAAAATACAGAAGTATCCTAATTCACGTCTTGAATGTTTCCTCAAATTCTCAGATTTCAATTCGTCAAAACCAATTCGAATTTGAAGAGTCAAAATTAGAACCCAAAAAGTCAACTTATGTTCTTCAAGCAAATTCGAAGCTATTTTAATGTTTCTATTTAAATTGATGATTGAAAAAGAATTTAGTAATGATTTGAAACGAAATTCATTTTGTAACCATGATCCAAAACGTTAAAAAAAAATGAAAACATTATTTTTCTTTTCTTATTAAGCTGTGACAGCAGCTTTTGTGTTGATTGCAATCCTTTTAAATTTTTTTTTTTTTGTTGTTTTCATGTAATATAAACATTTGATAGTAAATTGTTATTATTTTGAAGTATTTAAATTTCTGTTTTGATGATTGATATACCCTGGTCGACATTGAAATTGGAGTGAAGAAGAAGGAGTTAGGAACAAGATAGATATACGATATATAGATATAATATGGGTAATAATCAGAAAAGAGAAAATGGAAGGGTGGTAGATTGTGTTAGCAGGTGAGCGGGAGGTCGGGGGTTCGAGTCCCTAATGGATCATTTCTTTTTAACAGCCCTTTTCATTTAAGGTAGTTCAAATTTTTTTTATCATTTCATTTATTATTATTATTATTATTATTATTATTATTATTATTATTATTATTATTATTATTATTATTATTATTATTATTATTATTATTATTATTATTAATAATATCATTATTGTTATTGTTATTATTACTGATAATTATTGTTTTTATGTTAGTAAATAATAGGATTAATATTATTATCATTTTTGTTATTACTAAATAATATCATTAGGTAGTATTAGTATTATTATTATTATTGATATTGATACAAGTATTATTATTACTATGATTATAGTTACAATTGTAGTTATTATTATTATTGCTAAGTTTATGTATTACCACTATTATGATGCAAAGTAAACTTTACTATCATTAATATTAGTATTAAAAACATTTAGGAATTATTATTGTTATTAACAAAAGTATTACTATTAAGAATACCATTAGTAATAAGATGGTTATAATTATTATTATTAAGTATTATGTACTAATATTAAAAATTATTATTTTCACTACCATTATTACTAAATTATCCATTTTACTACACTTTTTGTCATTATGAAATTTATAATTAAAGACTATCATCAATATTATTATTAACAAAAATTAATATCTTTATTAGTAGTACTAAGTATTGTAGTTATTATCATTTTTACCATTATTAAGAATATATTAGTTACTAGATTTTAACAAACAAACGATATATATATTTAATACATAGAACATAACAAAAAAATTAATATTTTTATATAACAAAATAAATAAACGAAACATATAAATATTATTAATATAAAAAGAATATAACTAACAAATTTATATATATACATGTTCGGTTACAACTATGTATATTAATAAATATACAAATGATATAGGTTCGTGAATTCGAGGCCAATCCTGCATTGTTCAATATAGTCATATGTATTTTTACTACAAAATACAGTATGGTGAGTTTCATTTGCTCCCTTTTATATATATTTTTGGGACTGAGAATACATGCGCTGTTTTTATAAATGTTTTACGAAATAGGCACAAGTACTAAAACTAATTCTACGTGGGTTTAAACCAGAAATATACCCTTAGCTTGGTAACATTAAACTACTTGTCTATGTACGGTAGGCGCGAATCCTAAAGATAGATCTATTGGGCCTGACAAACCCCATCCTGACTATGGGATGCTTTAGTACTTCGAGGTTATTTTAAACACACCTGATCTGGTGTACTTCAGAGGGTAAAACATGAACGTTAAGGCTTGTTACCGGGTGCCTACAACTTATAGAATACTTTTATACACTTGCGAGTGTACGGATATTTATAGAAACTGAAATCTTGTGGTCTATTACTATTACTGAAATCATTATTTATGATAAACCTATGAACTCACCAACCTTTTGGTTGACACTTTTAAGCATGTTTATTCTCAGGTACGAACTAAGTCTTCCGCTGTGCATTTGCTCGTTTGAAAGATATTACTTAAAGTCATTCATGGCATATTTAGGCTAGTACCTCGCAATGGGACCAATTGTTGAAGATTTTGTCCAGGTGGATTAGGACGGGCTTTTACAGTTGGTATCAGAGCATTGGTCTTAGCGAACTAGGTCTTGCATTAGTGTGTCTAACTGATAGTTGTTAAGATACATTAGTAAGTCTGGACTTCGACCGTGTCTGCATGTCAAAAGTTTTGCTTATCATTTCGTGTCGAAAATTACATGCTTATCATCTTTAGGAAATTAACTGCTTATCATTCTTAGTCTAGACACGTTTTACTGCATTGACTGCATGAATAGTGTATAGACAAAATTCATATCTTAGCGTATCTAATAATTCATATCTTAGCGCATCTGTTGCTGTTGACTTGCCTGACATATGCCGTAAATTCCTTCGTAGTCTACGAAATCTTTAGTACTATATATATAGATATTCTATGTAGTTAGAATACCATCCAATATTCGAAAATCATTTCATATCGAAAAATCCTCCATCTGATCGTACGAGATGGATACCTCAACCAGTTCGAATTCTTCGGACTCCGACAGCTATTCCGATATGGATATCCACCTAAGCTCCGAAAGCATGCGTCACTAGAATGAATCAACCAATCATTCATCCCTAATTTATCTGATGTGTTCGTAGTCGACTTAATCAATGGAGACGAGAAGAAGGCGATACTTTCCATCAACCAAATTTCCCTCTTGGTGAAGAACCTGAAGCACTTACCGGCGAACCTGTTCGAAACACCATTTTCTCTCTCATTTCCAGAGTATCTCGACACGATTATATTCTATCAACAATTCTAAACCTTATTCATCTGCTCGTTCTGACCGCCAATCATCCCGGAATAATAGAAGAAGTCAACGAACTTCGTGCTCGAGTAATTAATTTGGAGAATATGGTGCAAAACGTACCAGCTTCAGCAACATCACCGGCACCAGCAGTACCACCAGCATCGGCACCAGTATCACCAATAACACCAGCCTCAACATCACACGCCTCAATATCACCATCCGTACTTCAAATATGATCTCCGTTCTACATATCATTCTACACCGACTATCTTCGTTCTACATATCGTTCTATATCAATTACCTTTGTTCTACATGACAATTATGTAATCTCTAATGTTTTAGAGATTATATATTCTTGTTCTAACAGTAAATAATATGAGATTAATATCATATTAACTCATTAAATTCATGATTACATCTGAAGAAAATATATATGCAAGTATATTTTCATAAAGATTGTAATTAAAAATTCGTTTGTACAAACTGTTAATGGTGAAAATATTTTAACGGGTAGGTAATACCCGAGGAATATTTAGAGTTCACATTAATAAGTTGCATTGTACATTCTTCGACTCTGATTCAACAGTCAGTCACTATTCTACTTATATCCATAGATTTACGTATCCGTTCATCACAGAATCCATTTTCGTTCAATTTCATATTTGGATTTTGACCTATCAGAATCCAACAAGTGGCATAATGAAGAAAACATCAGACAAAGTAAAATTTGATAGAAACAAACGAACTAACTAATTGAAATATTGTTAAGAATCCACGCTAACTGTTCCTAGCTAACTGTTCCTAGCTAACTGGTTACATTTTATTTATCGCAATTTAATTATCGCAATTTACATTCTCGCAATTTTATTTATCGTCATTTAATTTCTGTATTTATTTTACGCATTTTAAATAACGGGACACGTATACAAGGTTTCGACATATCATATCGACCCATCTATATATATATTTCGGAACAACCATAGACACTCTATATGTGAATGTTGGAGTTGGCTATACAGGGTTGAGGTTGATTCTAAAATATATATATGGTTTGAGTTGTGATCAATACTGAGACCGGTACACGGGTCACGATACGTATTAATTAATTCGAATATTATATATTAAATTATATATGAATATATTGGACTATTGGACAATTGGACTATTGGACTGCTAACTTTGAAAAATTAAAATGAATTAAAATATTGATTATAACATATGAAACTAAACAATTCTTCAAGTTTGCCACTTGATTTCATCTTAAACATCCTTTGTAACTTGATTTCATCTTAAACATCCTTTGTAACTTGATTTCATCTTAAACATCCTTTGTAACTTGATTTCATCTTAAACATCCTTTGTATCTTGACAATTACAATCAGCGTTTAATCATCTAAAAACATTATTCTCTTGAAACCTCTCGAATTGATAACCGATGATTCAGATATCGTAGCATTAAATGCAGAGGAAACAGAAAAATTGTAGATGGTCATAATGGCCAAAAGTTTGACGATAAAGAATGGAGTGTTAGGAACGCTTGATAGAAAATTTGGTATTGAAAAATGGATTGAGCAAACCATGAAGGAGACCAAGGACAAACACAAGGACCATACCATATATTCAAAAAATCCAGGTTATTCTGGATCCGACGAAGCCTTCAACGAATATCTTGCTCCTTAATCATATTAAAATTTTGCGGAAAATCTTCTCCATCAATCTTCGAACTTAGAAATTCCAAAATATCATCATAAATATCTTCGATATTCTTGAGGATATTTTCATAAATTTTCTTGTCCGAAATTATCTATCTCTTCGTGCTATCTGTATTACGTCATAAATGAAACTGTTTTAGTTTCTGAATTTCTATAATATCCGAATTTGAATTATGAATGAATTCTGGAGAAGTGTTGGAAATGAAAGCATGAGTTAGTATAATATAATGGCGTCTGGCCAACGTGATTATATTACAGTAAGTCATGCTGAAGTTCTAATGGAAAGTGATGATGATTCACAGATCATAACATCATCATGTGCCATGTTACATAACTCTTTCATTCTGCTTAATTTCTGAACATATCAAGAAAATATATTCTTGATAGTTCTATCCTCAGTGATTCTGGTATTTTGACAAATCAAATCGTGCTATTACGTTCCTCTCTGCTTAGAACGTTAGGATCATTCAAAACTTCATACTTACGAATTCTGGACCATTACTCGCTTTAATAGAGGTTGAGAAGAGAATAAAAAGGGAAAGAGCTCTGAAATGTAAGGGAAGATATAAAGACCGACGACAACACGAAAATTACAAACCGTGTACATTAATACGAATAGCAATATAAAGACACGGGAGTATGATAAACACAATAACCCCAAGAGCATAGTAGAAGTAAACAGATTCCTCGGGTGGTAGTTGAAATAGAAGAATAACAGATACAATAGTTAGGAAAATATCAAGGATTAGAACTGGATTAAGCATTTTCACAATCTTTTGGATGTATGAGCTGAGAAAGAAAGTATAGGAATGGTGAGAAGGAATGGAACGGAAGAAATTCATTTATAGAGGGAATACCAGACAAAGCAATCGAGACAGATGATAGCATTTAATTAAAGAGATCCTAATTTCCTTAAATCTTGAAGAATCAGATCTTATAGATTTCGAAGATTTTCTTTAAATTCCTTAAATTCTGGAATTCAACCATGACTAGTCAAAAGTTATGATGAAACTTGTTGTTCTCATTTCACTATTTAGTGAGAGCTTCACTCGTACTCTTCAGATAAACGAATTGTTTATTCCATATTACTCAATGGTGATAAAACTCAAATTATCAACACATATTAGACATGTAAACATTTTTATTGTTTGCCATGACAACCACACTCAAATTTCGGGACGAAATTTCTTTAACGGGTAGGTACTGTGACGACCCGGGAATTTTCGACCAAATTTAAACTGGATCTTTATATAATTTCGGCACGATAAGCAAAGTTTGTAAAGTTGTGTCTTTAAATTTTGGAACAGTTTACATGAAACCATTTGACCTTTGACCAATTTTGACGATTCACGAACAACTGATTTTTAAATAGAAATGTAACTATATATATATATATATATATATATATATATATATATATATATATATATATATATATATATATATATATATATGTTATAATCTGAAATATAATGATAAAATGTTATGCGGTTTAGTTGTTAAAATTTTAAATGTAATTAGTTTAGGATTTAAAAATAAAAACTTGTTATGTAATCAATATGTATATAATATTTCAAATTTATATTAGAAACTTTGAACATAGCATTTAGACATACTAGTTTTATTTTCTCAAACAAACTTATTAATGAATAAATATATACTAACAATGGTAGATTGATAACATACATAAAATTTATAAATAAAATGATTCAATAAAAGTTATTATATAATATATTATATGATTAATAGATATTACGTAATTAACAATATATAATACAAGTTAAGATATGGTTGCTATATTAATATTATTACTTACATAAATATTAATAATAGTATTAATATCAGTATTATTAATATTATTATATAAATATATGAAATTGGATACATTTGATTTATGATCATTACCTATTATTATTAACTATTGTAAATAACTTTATTATTATAATTGGTATCAAAATTTCAATTTAAGATTAATATTAGTATTGTTATTAGATATTGTTGTTACATTACCATTAATAATTATTATTATTATAGTTATAATTATTAATGAAATTAATTGTAATCTATAAACATAAATAAATAACCATAAGAGTTATACAAATAAGGAATTAAATACTGATATTTACAAATTTACATACAAAAAGATATATACAGGTTTAGATACAAAAAGGAGTATATCACAATCAACCTTTTTCTTATTTTCTTGAATCCTATTCCGCTTGTGATTTCTGGACGTCAGCCACAGTACCCAATCGAATCACTTAGTGATAATGAACCATTAAGCTTTCCATTTTCATCTTTGCATACACCTAATTCTATATAGTACCAGTCCATTAAATCTAACTGGGTTATTTTTTTTTTCCTACGATACCTCTGTGGTGTAACTTTTTGCTCTTTATTTGAAATCAAATTTTTCTTTAAAATCTAAAAACACAGAAGTATCCTAATTCACGTCTTGAATGTTTCCTCAAATTCTCAGATTTCAATTCGTCAAAACCAATTCGAATTTGAAGAGTCAAAATTAGAACCCAAAAAGTCAACTTATGTTCTTCAAGCAAATTCGAAGCTATTTTAATGTTTCTATTTAAATTGATGATTGAAAAAGAATTTAGTAATGATTTGAAACGAAATTCATTTTGTAACCATGATCCAAAACGTTAAAAAAAAATGAAAACATTATTTTTCTTTTCTTATTAAGCTGCGACAGCAGCTTTTGTGTTGATTGCAATCCTTTTAAATTTTTTTTTTTTGTTGTTTTCATGTAATATAAACATTTGATAGTAAATTGTTATTATTTTGAAGTATTTGAATTTCTGTTTTGATGATTGATATACCCTGGTCGACATTGAAATTGGAGTGAAGAAGAAGGAGTTAGGAACAAGATAGATATACGATATATAGATATAATATGGGTAATAATCAGAAAAGAGAAAATGGAAGGGTGGTAGATTGTGTTAGCAGGTGAGCGGGAGGTCGGGGGTTCGAGTCCCTAATGGATCATTTCTTTTTAACAGCCCTTTTCATTTAAGGTAGTTCAAATTTTTTTTATCATTTCATTTATTATTATTATTATTATTATTATTATTATTATTATTATTATTATTATTATTATTATTATTATTATTATTATTATTATTATTATTATTATTATTATTATTAATAATAATAATATCATTATTGTTATTGTTATTATTACTGATAATTATTGTTTTTATGTTAGTAAATAATAGGATTAATTTTATTATCATTTTTGTTATTACTAAATAATATCATTAGGTAGTATTAGTATTATTATTATTATTGATATTGATACAAGTATTATTATTACTATGATTATAGTTACAATTGTAGTTATTATTATTATTGCTAAGTTTATGTATTACCACTATTATGATGCAAAGTAAACTTTACTATCATTAATATTAGTATTAAAAACATTTAGGAATTATTATTGTTATTAACAAAAGTATTACTATTAAGAATACCATTAGTAATAAGATGGTTATAATTATTATTATTAAGTATTATGTACTAATATTAAAAATTATTATTTTCACTACCATTATTACTAAATTATCCATTTTACTACACTTTTTGTCATTATGAAATTTATAATTAAAGACTATCATCAATATTATTATTAACAAAAATTAATATCTTTATTAGTAGTACTAAGTATTGTAGTTATTATCATTTTTACCATTATTAAGAATATATTAGTTACTAGATTTTAACAAACAAACGATATATATATTTAATACATAGAACATAACAAAAAAATTAATATTTTTATATAACAAAATAAATAAACGAAACATATAAATATTATTAATATAAAAAGAATATAACTAACAAATTTATATATATACATGTTCGGTTACAACTATGTATATTAATAAATATACAAATGATATAGGTTCGTGAATTCGAGGCCAATCCTGCATTGTTCAATATAGTCATATGTATTTTTACTACAAAATACAGTATGGTGAGTTTCATTTGCTCCCTTTTATATATATTTTTGGGACTGAGAATACATGCGCTGTTTTTATAAATGTTTTACGAAATAGGCACAAGTACTAAAACTAATTCTACGTGGGTTTAAACCAGAAATATACCCTTAGCTTGGTAACATTAAACTACTTGTCTATGTACGGTAGGCGCGAATCCTAAAGATAGATCTATTGGGCCTGACAAACCCCATCCTGACTATGGGATGCTTTAGTACTTCGAGATTATTTTAAACACACCTGATCTGGTGTACTTCAGAGGGTAAAACATGAACGTTAAGGCTTGTTACCGGGTGCCTACAACTTATAGAATACTTTTATACACTTGCGAGTGTACGGATATTTATAGAAACTGAAATCTTGTGGTCTATTACTATTACTGAAATCATTATTTATGATAAACCTATGAACTCACCAACCTTTTGGTTGACACTTTTAAGCATGTTTATTCTCAGGTACGAACTAAGTCTTCCGCTGTGCATTTGTCCGTTTGAAAGATATTACTTAAAGTCATTCATGGCATATTTAGGCTAGTACCTCGCAATGGGACCAATTGTTGAAGATTTTGTCCAGGTGGATTAGGACGGGCTTTTACAAATATGCCCCTTTTGCTTGGTAACCTAAGAATTAGTAAACCGATCTACTAATTGACGTGAATCCTAAAGATAGATCTATTGGGCCTAACGAACCCCATCCAAAGTACCGGATGTTTTAGTACTTTGAATTCTTTTATATCATGTCCGAAGGATTTCCCGGAATGATAGGGGATATTCTTATATGCATCTTGTTAATGTCGGTTACCAGGTGTTCACCATATGAATGAATTTTATCTCTATGTTTGGGATGTATATTGAAATATGAAATCTTGTGGTCTATTATTATGATTTGATAATATATAGGTTAAACCTATAACTCACCAACATTTTTTGTTGAAGTTTTAAGCATGTTTATTCTCAGATGATTATTAAGAGCTTCCGCTGTTGCATACTAAAATAAGGACAAAATTTGAAGTCCATGCTTGTATGATATTATGTAAAAACTGCATTCAAAAAACTTATTTTTGATGTAATATATTCTTATTGTAAACCATTATGTAATGGTCGTGTGTAAACGGAATATTTTAGATTATCATTATTTGATAATCTACGTAATACTTTTTAAACCTTTATCGATAAAATAAAGGTTATGGTTGTTTTAAAAATGAATGCAGTCTTTGAAAAACGTCTCATATAGAGGTCAAAACTTCGCGAAGAAATCAATTAATATGGAACGTTTATAATCAATATGAACGGGACATTTCAGTTGGTATCCGAGCATTGGTCTTAGAGAACCAGAAAATTGCATTAGTGTGTCTTACCGAGTTTGTTAGGATGCATTAGTGAGTCTGGACTTCGACCGTGTTTTTCTTCAAAAACGATTGCTTAACATTTTTTTGTTGGAAACCATATATTATTAACATGTAAATATTATGTGATATATTAATCTCTTAACGTGTTTGATATTGTGTGATAGATGTCTACCTCTAGTACAAATCCCATTGATTCACCTAATAATAATGAAGAGTCGAATATATTTTGGGAAGATTCACAAATTCCCGAAGAGGAACCGGAAGAGGAGGAACCGGAAGAGGAGGAACCGGAAGAAGAGGAACCAGAAGAGGAGGAATCGGAAGAGGAGGAACCAGAAGAAGAAGAGGTTCCAGAGGAAGAAATATTGATACCTATAGTAAATCGATTAAATAAAAGAAAATTCTCAACCAACGGACCAAAGTTAATAATGGTTAATGGTGTTTCCGCCGAGGAAGCAAAATATTGGGAAGATTACCAATTTTCTGATGAATCGGATCCCGATGAGGATTCCGATGATGTTATAGAAATTACCTCGACCCAATTTAATAAAGCGAAAGAAAATAATAAGGGAAAAGGTATAAAAATAGAGAAACCCGATTCCAACCCCGATGAACTTTATATGTATCGGCAACATCTATATTTCCTAAAATGTAACAATGACCCGGGAACCTCTAAACCACCAGGTTTTTCTAAACCATTATGGAAAACGACGGCTCGTATTAGAGGAACACCATATATTCCTAGAAAATTAGGAAAACGAACCAAGTCCGAAGAAGAAGAAACCAGTGATTCAGATTAGAGGGTTGTAATCATGTTATGTATTATATGTATTGTAGTGTGCTTGTACTTTTATGTTCTATGTAAAAATTGCTTGTATTGTTTGTTATTATGAATCTAATCCTTGTCTATTTTACAGTATAAAAATAAAATGGACGTTAAGGGTAGACAACCGAATATTTTAGAAGACCTACCAGAGGATATGATTGAGGAAATATTGTCTAGAGTCGGTCAGAATTCATCAGCACATTTAGTTATGACGAAATTAACTTGTCAAACATTTGAAAGACTTTCCAGAAATGCCATAGTTTATAAAAGGCTTTCCTTTGATAGGTGGGGTATATCACATTGGGGAGACCGTAAGTTACGCCGTGTTTTCTTTAAAGCATTAAATGCGGGGAACCTGTAACATCCTGTTTTTCCCGTACGTATCGAAAGGTACCTGCTTAATCATTTGTACATTTATAACTCGTTAGCTTATGCGTAAATGTATGAATATATATATATATATATATATATATATATATATATATATATATATATATATATATATATATATATATATATATATATATATATATATATATATATATATATATATATACTTATATGTGCACTTGATAATGTGTGCATGTATAAGTTTAATCATGGGTTTGGTTAGCGTTAACTGTTGTGAGACTCTTGTGGAAGGCTAGGTGAACATAGGAAGCGGGTTTGGATTGTGCAAGGTAAATAAAATCGAAAAGTGTATAAGTTGGCCGAGCTGTCCAGTTCTAGCCTTAGGCCGCGCCGCGACAATTGGGTCCGTACCGCGGCATAACAAGCAAATTGGGATCAGAAGTTGGCTTAAGAAGGGTATATTTTCCCTTTATGTGTCGTGCCGCGATGATTAAGGTCGCGCCGCGACAGTCCTGCAGTTCTGATTCCGGTTTTAGCTTAAATTAAATGACTTTGAGGGACAAAATGGTAATTTGACATGTAAATCTGGTGGGAGCATTAACTCTCCACCACACATCCATTTATTTCATTTTCATTTCCATTTTCTTTCCTTTTTCTCTCCCAAAACACAAAACCCACCTAGCTTGATCTTGAGATTTGAAGTTGGAGACTTGTGAATCAAACCTAGGAGCGAGATTTAAAGTTGTTCCTTGTGTCTCTAGCTATGCGTTGATAGTCTCGGTAAGTTCTAACTCTAAGTTTGAGTTTTTATTGGTTAATGACTAGGGTTTTGGGTATTAGTGATTTGTATGACCCATTTGAGGGTAAAATGGGTGAGTTTGGGTTATGTTGTTGTAATTAAACCCTAATAGCCATAATCTAGGGTTTTGGCCTTGTGATTTGAGGTTGTAAGTGTCAATTGGTGTTGTTAGCCACTAATGCACTTTAAGAATTATGAAAGAGGTGTTAATGGGCGAGTTTGACTTGATTGTGAGTTTAAGTGTTATAAAATGGGTCAAAATGTACTAGTTGACCTAATTAGTTGAAATGGGTATGGATTACCTTAAGTTTTGTGTTAATTGAAGTTAATAGACTTTAATTCACTAGTCTTAGTGATTAAAGTCGAGTCTTGGTCATTTATAGGTGGTTGTGTGTAGTCGAGTCATTTAATGCAAATTGGGTCATTAAATGCTCAAGTGGGAGTATTGTGGTAAATCCCACTAGTTGTGAAATTGAATGTGCACTTAATGATTTAGGTACATTGCGTTGAAGCTCGGAAGTGCTAAATCATCATCCTTGTGACAAGGTGAGTGGAATAATTATATGTGTATATATATAATTTATTTACTTGTGGGGTGTGGGTTTAAAGTTCGTTGTTGAAGATACCATACACTAGAGTATATTGTGTTGTGATGAGGGTTTAAAGTTCGTTGTTGACGATACCTCACGTATGAAATTAAAGTTCGATGTTGACGATGCCATACGACTATTGTAGTGAGTTGATGAGGGTTTAAAGTTCGATGTTGACGATACCTCATATGAGGGTTTAAAGTTCGGTGTTGACGATACCACATTAATGTAGGCGAATGGGGTTTAAGTTCGATGTTGACGATACCATTCGTTGGGCTAGCCTTGAGATCTTGAGTACTATGGATGTTGTGAACATCATCGTTATACTTGTATTTTAGCATAATGTGTTGTTGTGATATATGCTATTGTTATACTAGCCTTGCTATCGTGGTACTTAGCGTTATACTTGTGAAATGTATGTTAAGTATGTAACTAGTATGTATGCGGATTTGGTAAGTGTTTGCAAGTAAGTAGGTTATATATATGTATGTATAATTGTTGCACTCACTAAGCATTGCTTACCCTCTCGTTGTTCACCATTTTATAGGTTCCGGCTTGGACAAGGGTAAGGGCATACGGTTGGATTAGTTGTCTCCCGTTTGTGTTGACAGGGGATGCTTTTGGGATAGCTTTTGAAGTGGCCGAACGTTTTGGGTAGTTTAGCCCCAAACCATGCTCGAGTGTCGTTTGGATTATAAACTATCATTTGTTGTTGGTCAAACTAGTATCACATTCGTTAATGGCCTTTGTGCCTTTTTGTAGACATTAAACTCGTAGTGTGTTTTGACGAATCGTGTGGAATGGGTTACATATTTAATTGGCGCGTAAATGTGTATTATATTTAAAAAATATATATATATCGTACGGAGTACGGGTTGGGTTGTTTCAAGTGGTATCAGAGCATGGTCTAAGGGATTTAGGCGACTTGAGATAGGTGCCTAGACTTGGACTTTATTGTATGAGCACTTTATGCGGGACTTGTAGGACTTTGGGTCTAATCGGGAATTTTTAGTGCTTTGGTTTATGTGAACTAACCTTGTGCTAATTGTTTTGTGTTGTGTTTAGCAATCATCAAGCAAGACGGACGTTGTACTAGCGAGTTAATGCGACGTGCTCGCGTAACAACGATTAGCTACCGTTGTTACGGGTGCAAATCGTGTCAAACAAGTAATGTATGATGATTGTCGAGCGAGATGGAGTAGTGTGGTGTACATGTATATACTTACATGTTATGTCTTTTCGTTCTTTGTTTAATCTTTTCTGTTTTATAGAATGAAGACGAGAAACGGACACGATAATGATAACGGTGGTACGAGTGAGGATGTTGAACTCACGGCCAAGGTTGAGGCCATCTTTAAAAAGTTAAAGAAGGATTTTCTTGACGATGTCCGGAAGGTCTTCCAAGAGTCGGTCGATGGACAAGTGACCGAAATGATCAACGATCGAATGAAAGCCGCAATAGAGGAGGCTTTAGAGGCTAGAAACATTTATCCTCAAGGCGAAGGGGGTGAAGGTAATGGTGGGGGTGGAAGGCGGGACTTCCACTACAAAAATTTCAAAGATACTCAACCTCCGATGTTTAATGGGGTGAGGGATCCATTGAAAAGCACTTATTGGATTTCCGATATCGAGGGAGCTTTCCGTACCGCAGAATGTCCTCCCGAGAAGAAGACGAGATATGGGTCTAGCATGTTACGTGAAGAAGGCAAGTTGTGGTGGGACGATAAAATCAATTTATATGGTGAAGAGCAATGCATGAGCTTGACATGGGAGGAGTTTAAGAAGGAATTCTTCCAGGAATACCGAACTTCTTCCGACCTTGATAGAATCCGGGACGAGTTGCATCATTTGCAACAAGGTTCGATGGACTTGGTTACTCTCAAGTCTACCTTTTTGGCAAAGACTCATTTTTGCCCGGAATATGTTGGTGATGATCACAAGCTAATGAAAGATTTCTACCGTACTTTGAACGACGAGTTCAAGGGTAAGATTAGTCGGGGAAATGGCTAAGACTTTTGAAGAGCTATACGAGTTGGCTCGGGGTTTTGAGCCGGAGGTTTCAAGAAAAAGAGATTTCACTTTTTCAAAAAGAAAGTTTGAAGGTTCGAGTTATTCGAATTTTTCAAATAAAAAGAACAAGAACAAAAAGGGTTCCGAAAGTGTCAATAGTGTGAAGAAGGGCGCTACCGGGGGTTTTGGAAACTTTGTCCCTACTTGCTACAATTGTGGGGTACGTGGACATATGGCTCGAGATTGCCCGAAGCCAAATTCAACAAACAAGCTCACTTGTTTTAATTGCAACAAAGAAGGACACCGAAAGTCAGAGTGCCCCGATTTGAACAACGATAATGTTAAAAGGCTAGAGAAGGCGGCGGGTACGGCTCGAGGTGGCAACTATTTGATGACCAATGACGAAGCCAAACAATCAAACGAAGTAGTCTCAGGTACTTTCATGGTTAATTCTAATCCGGCAAGGATTTTATTTGATAGCGGTGCAAATTTGTCGTTTGTGTCTCCAAAATTTGTGCCTAAACTTGATAGACCGTTAGCTAAGTTAAGTCGTCCGATAGAAGTCAAAATAGCGGACGGCAAGACGGTGCTAGTGGTTGATGTGTGTAAGAACTGTGATGTCATTTTTGGTGCCGAAAACTTTAAAATTGATCTCATCCCTATGACTTTGGGCCATTTTGATATCGTTGTTGGTATGGATTGGCTCGATCGAAATAGAGCCGATATTGCATGCCATGAAAAGTTTATACGTGTGAAGACCCCAAGTGGGGGAGAGTTGATTATTCATGGTGATAGACGAAGAAGACTTGTGCCGATATGTTCTTTTGCACGGGCACGTCATTTTCTTGTTAGTGATGGCATGGCTTTTCTTGCCCATGTTGTTGATACTCGTGATGAGCCACCATCTATTCGTGAAATTCCGGTGGTTAGGGAATTCGAAGACGTTTTTCCGGATGAGTTACCGGGTGTTCCGGTGGAAAGACAAGTTGAATTTCGCATTGAGTTGGTTCCGGGAGCTACTCCCATTGCTAAAACTCCTTATCATTTAGCACCAACGGAAATGAAAGAGTTGTTAAATCAAACCCAAGAGTTGCTTGAGAAGGGTTTTATTCGACCGAGTGCTTCGCCGTGGGGTGCTCCGGTTTTATTCGTGAAAAAGAAGGATGGTAGTATGCGGATGTGCATCGATTACCGGGAGTTGAATAAAGTGACAATCAAGAATCGTTATCCGTTGCCTCGGATTGACGATTTGTTTGACCAACTCCAAGGTGCGACATATTTCTCTAAGATTGACCTACGGTCCGGCTATCACCAAATGCGGGTCCGTGAGGAAGATATTGAGAAAACGGCTTTTCGAACGCGTTATGGGCATTTTGAGTTTGTAGTTATGCCTTTTGGTCTTACGAATGCACCGGCGGCATTCATGGATCTAATGAACCGAGTATGCCAACCTATGTTGGACAAGTCAGTAATTGTGTTCATTGACGACATACTTGATTATTCGAAGAGTATGAATGAACATGAACGTCATTTGCGTGAAGTATTGAAGACATTGCGGCAGGAGAAGTTGTATGCGAAGTTCTCCAAATGTGAATTTTGGCTAAGGGAAGTTCAATTCCTTGGTCATATTGTGAACAAGGAGGGTATCCAAGTAGATCCAGGGAAGATAGAGACGGTGAAAAGTTGGAGACAACCGACTACGCCTACGGAGGTCTGAAGTTTTCTCGGATTGGCCGGTTATTATCGTCGGTTTATCCAAGACTTTTCTAAGATCGCTTCTTCATTGACGAAATTGACAAGGAAGAACGTGAGGTTTGTTTGGGAGAACGAGCAGGAAATTGCTTTTCAAGTGTTAAAGGAGAAGTTGTGTCAAGCTCCGGTGTTAGTTTTGCCGGAAGGGGTGAAAGACATGACTGTTTATTGTGATGCTTCGTTAAATGGACTCGGGTGTGTTCTAATGCAAGGAGGTAAATTCATAGCTTATGCCTCTCGACAATTAAAGGAACACGAGACGAGATATCCGACTCATGATCTTGACTTGGCGGCGGTTGTGCATGCATTGAAAATTTGGCTCCATTACTTGTATGGTGTCAAGTGTACGATTTATTCGGATCATAAGAGTTTGAAACATCTCTTTAATCAACGAGATTTGAATTATCGTCAACGTAGGTGGATGGATGTGGTAAAAGACTACGATTATGAGATACTTTATCATCCGGGCAAGGCGAATGTGGTCGCGGATGCGTTAAGTCGAAAGAGTCATCACCCGGCGTTACGATTGGGATTGTTACGTATGATTATTACTAACGATTTTCTTGAAAAACTCGGCGTGATTCAAATAGAGGCTTACGTTCACGACAAGCATGCGGAGCGAATTGTGGGACAATCGGAGTTCATTACTATGGGCTCGCGGGGTTTGTTGTCTTTTCAAGGAAGAGTGTGGGTGCCTAAGATGGGAGATTATCGACAAGTGCTACTTGATGAAGCACATAAGTCAAAGTATTCCATTCATCTGGGCGCGACGAAAATGTATCTTGATTTAAGGAAAGATTATTGGTGGCCGGGCATGAAACGTGATGTTGTGAAGTATGTTGAGCAATGCGTCACGTGTTTGCAAGTTAAAGCCGAGCACCAAAAGCCGTATGGTAAGTTACAACCGTTAGAAATCCCGAAATGGAAATGGGAGCACGTTACCATGGACTTCATCACAAAGTTACCTAAAACGGTGAGAACCCAATTTGATTCGATTTGGGTTATAGTAGATCGATTGACGAAGAGTGCTTTGTTTCTTCCCATTAAGGAAGCGATATCGTCGGAAACTTTGGCTAAGTTGTTTGTCAAGGAAGTCATCTCTCGACACGGTGTTCCTATATCGATTATTTCGGATCGAGATACTCGTTTTACATCTCGGTTTTGGGAAAAGTTTCATGAGGATATGGGTACACAATTGAAATTGAGCACGGCGTATCATCCTCAAACGGACGGTCAAACCGAACGTACGAATCAAACTTTGGAAGATATGTTACGTGTGTAGAGACCCGTCCTAATCCATTCGGACGAAGTCCATATCGATTATAAACGATCCACAACAATTGATTACATCGCGAGGTACTTGACCTCTATATGATACATTTTACAAACATTGCATTCGTTTTGAAAAGACAATCTTTCATTACATCTAAAGTTGACGACATGCATACCATTTCATAACATATCTTACTATAATTGATTAAATAACAATCTTGATGAACTCAACGACTCGAATGCAACGTCTTTTGAAATATGCCATGAATGACTCCAAGTAATATTTCTAGAATGAGCAAATGCACAGCGGAAGATTTCTTTCGTACCTGAGAATAAACATGCTTTAAAGTGTCAACCAAAAGGTTGGTGAGTTCATTAGTTTAACATAAATAATCATTTCATAATTTTAATAGACCACAAGATTTCATATTTCCATTTCTCATAAACATACGTCCCACGCATAGAGACAAAAAAAAATATCATTCATATGGATTGAACACCTGGTAACCGACATTCACAATATGCATATAAGAATATCCCCATCATTCCGGGATCCTCCTTCGAACATGATATAAATTTCGAAGTACTAAAGCATCCGGTACTTTGGATGGGGCTTGTTGGACCCGATAGATCTATCTTTAGAGTTCGCGTCAATTAGGGTGTCTGTTCCCTAATTCTTAGATTACCAGACTAAATAAGGGCATATTCGATTAGATAATCCAACCATAGAATGTAGTTTCGATTACTTGTGTCTATTTCGTAAAGCATTTATAAAAGCAGCACATGTATTCTCAGTCCCAAAAACGTAAAGAGTAAAAAGGGCAAATGAAACTCACGCATATAAATATTGTAAAACAGTTATTAAAGCATTGCATGTATTCTCAGCCCAAAAATGTAATGAGTAAAAGGGAGCAAATGAAACTCACTCTACAATATTTTGTAGTAAAAATATTCATACGACGAAACTGAACAATGCAGGGTTGGCCTCGAATTCACGAACCTATATTATTTGTATATATATTAACACACGTAATTGTAATTGGACAAATATATATTATTATTAGTGATGTAATTTTCATATTAATAACTTATTTATTTCATTATTAATATATATTCATTTATATATGTAAAGTGTAAACTTTGTTATGTTATATTATATGTATTAAATATTTTACATATATATATATATTTCATTTGTTTGTTATAATAGTAATTATAATAATACTAAAATAATATTAGTAGTGGTAAAAAAATGATAATAATTAATATACTTAATATTACTAATAAAGATAATAATATTAATGATTCTTTTAATGATAGTAATAATGAAAATTTTATTAATAAATGTAAGATTATTAAAAATGATAATTTTAATTCAATCGATAATTTTAATACTTTTAATAATAAGAATGTTAATAATAATAATAATAATAATAATAAAAATAATAATAATAATAATAATGATAATATTACCTTTAAGTATGTAGCTTCCATTGTTAAAAAAAAAAATTGAATGTCACAACCCAGATTCGAACCCATGACCTTTTGCTTAACAACCACCCTCCAAACCGTCTGATCTATTCTAATTTTTTTGTTTTAATACGAAATTAAATCTATTTAAACCTCATATGGCTGGTTTCTTCTTCTTCAATCTAACATAACGAATCCATAAACATTTTATTTCACTCCATCATCAAACATCTCATGGTTCCATCAACATTCGATCTTAATTATGTTCTATAATATCATCATCCTTAAATTCGAATACCATCATCATTCATCTAGTATCATCAAATTAACATGCTAATGCCTTTCATAATTATCATCATTATTGTATCCTAATCACCATTCGTAACCGTCATCTTCACAGCCCGCTACTATCATCATCATTGGTTACACCTTCGCATCATAATATCATCATCAATAATCTTTACGTATCCTCATGGTCCCGTATATTAGTCATATAACAACCTTATGCTTTAATCTATATATTACTCGGCCCTACAGGCTACTAGTATCGACCCAACCAGAAATTATCATACAGCCTACTAACCCACTCACGGCCCAAGTTACCTAGCAATCCATTAAAAGATCCCGTATGTTACTCGAACGAAACATGCTAGCAATTATTCCCCTAATGGTGGATCTCACTTAGCTTTTATTAGGTTAGTTGATTAGTATATGAGAAACGGGCCGGTTGTATTTAAAATTCGAAAAATAAAAATAAAAGTGAACGTCTCCATCTGTTTACCTTCATTGTGCTCCTTACTATAATATGCCTAAAAAAATATAGTGGACATATCTTTACTTAAGGGTGTCGGTCAATATACTCTTCACTTGTCCCACATAATACAACTTGCAAATTATATATACAATCAATACATCCATTTGACCAAAACTTTGAACTTGTGAACATGCCCCACTCCTTTTAATCTCATTAAATTGCTCCTAGAAGAAAAGTGTAGTTAATAGCAGGGAGTATAGCTGTTCGTGTGTGGCATGTTTTCACGATAATAAACAGAAACAAGAACAGAATTTGCAGTATATTGTGGTCATTTAAATGATCTGTTGTTGGTTAAATTCAGACAGAAGATAGAGAAACAGAAGCAGAAGAAAGTTAACAGTTCAAGTCATCCGATTATTGTGAGTGTTTGCTCGATTAACTAGAAAAAAAACACAGCCGTAGTAGTGGACATGTGCAGCCGCAGTTGCAGGTTACACATGAGTAGTGATTCATGGTGATCTTGGCGGAGGAAAGAAGGTGGTAGTTTATTGGTTGTAGTAAAGTGACGTGTATTGGTTTGGTTCTTGGTCTCGGTTAAACATTTACAAATGGGTTTAGATGGTGGTTTTGTTTTTTCTTCGTTTATCAATAGCATGTAGTCGTAAGAATACATGGGGAAAATAATAAATGATGGTGGTGTTTTAAGTGTTTCAAGTAGCAAGAAGTATGAGTAGTAGGAGTATTGATCGACAATTGGGTTTTCATGGTTTTCTTTAATGGGTTTTGATGACAAAGGTGAGATGTATCTCCATATATCATGCATATAACATTATATATATAAATAAGAGAATAGATAGGTGAAGTTGGGTTGAAAGTCAGATAGAGAATTGTAACAGAGAGTAATACGTACACTTATAATTAATTAACGATTCTTTAATGGGAGAATGGAATGAAATTTTAGAAACAGTAAGATAGTACCAATCATTTAATATCCCGTGATTAATAATAGTATCAATCAAACACAGGTCATTTGAATAATAATTAAAATATAAGAATAATTGATAATTTAAATGTGTGATATAAATAAGAAAGCAGCCTCCCACTTGTCTCAAACTGTCAACATTTTAATTCAAGTAATATATCATGCTGCTTTGATAATTAGTGGTGGATAAAAGTGTTCAGAAAGATTCCAAAATTTTAAACTAAATAACTTTATTTATTTCAGTCTTTTAGGGTGTAAAATTGGTCATTAATTATATACAATTATTTAAATAAAAATTAAATTAATTATGAGCTCCTAACCCCAAGTAAAAATACTAAATGTTAAAATTAATCAAATAGATTCTAATTATATTATTAACAAAACTATAAACCGTTAACTTGTTTTCGGATCACCATTTATTTCTAATTTACAATAGTTTGAATTTAACTTGCTTAATATCAATCGGAACATCAAACGAGTATTACAATCATTTAATATTTATTTTTAATATACTTTATTTATATATATAGGTATATTTAAATAATAGTTATTATAATATCCTATTTTTATTTTATTAATTTTTAATAACAACATCATATAATACTTCAAATTATATTTTGAATTATTATTTATATATACATACACATATATCTATTTATAATTAATTGTTCGTGAATCATCGAGAGCAGTGGAAGGTCAATTGAATATATGAACATCGTTTCAAAATTTTCTAGACTCAACAATACATACTTTGCTTATCGTATCGAAATCATATAAAAAATAGGTTTAAATTTGGTCAGAATTTCCCGGGTCATCACAGTACCTACCCGTTAAAGAAAATTCGTCCCAAAATTTGAGTGAGGTCGTCATAGTTAACCATAAAAATGTTTTCATGACGAATTTGAGTTGATAAATAGAGTTTTATCATCCTTGAGTAATATGAATAAAACAATTCGATTATTCGAAGAGCACGAGTGAAGTTATCACAAAAGAGTGAAATAAAGAAGTAAAGATTTGTCTTAGCTTTTGACGTAGTCAGGTTGAATTTTAGAAAATAAGGTGCGTCTTAACTTTTGACGTTGTCTTAGTTGAATTCCGGAATTCAGGGGATTAAAGAAAATCTTCGAAATCTAGAAGACTTGATTCTTCGGCGAGTAAGGAAATTAAGATCTCTTTAATTGAATGCGATCATCTGTCTCGATTACTCTGTCTGATATTTTCATTATAAATTAAACTTTTCCATTCCATTATTCTCACCATACATATACTTTCTTTCTTAGTTCATACTTTTAAAAGATTGTGAAAATGCTTAATCCCATTCTAATCCTTGATATTTTTCTAATTATCATTTCTGTCATCCTTCTTTTCAATCTTCCACCAGAAAAATCTGTTTACTTCTACTATTACCTTGAGGTGATACTATTCTTGATTATACCGTGTCTTTATATCGCTATTCGTATTAATATCCATGGTTTGTAACCTCCGTGTTGTTATTGGGCTTTATATTTTCTCTTACATCTTGGAGCTCTTTGTCTTTTTAATCTCCTCTTGACCTCTAGTAAAGCGAGTAATGGTCCAGAATTCGTAAGTATGGAGTTTCGAATGATTATAATATTATAAATAGAGAGAAACGTAATAGCACGATTTGTTTTGTCAATTTACTAGAATCACTAAGACTATAACTATCAAGAATATACTTTATTGATATATTCAGAAGTTAAGCAAAATGAAAGAGTTATGTAACATGGCACATGATGACGTTATGATCTGTGAATCATCATGTCCCAATAGAAACTCAACATGACTTACTGTAATATAATCACGTTAATCAAGTGTCATTATATTATATTAACTCATGTATCAGTTCCCAACATTACTTCAATAACATTCATATTTTATGCTCGAAAGTTTACAGAATATAGAAACTAACAGTTTCTATATGATGTAACACTGATAGCACTAAGAGATTAATGATTTCAGATAAGAATATTGTAAAGACCTCGACCTTATCCTCCTGAACGAAGTCTTCAACATTTAGTTCCATTGCAATGATCGACTCCAAGTAATATCCTTAACATGAGCATATGCACAGCGGAAGACTTAATTCGTACCTGAGAATAACATGCTTTAAAATGTCAACATAAAGTTGGTGAGATATATAGGTTTGATGCTAGTAGCGTTATAACTATGGACCACGAGATTTCATGTTTATACATAATACACTCATCGTGTATGAAAAGTCGTTGAGCACTTGGTAACCATACTTAACATTTAAATCACAGCAGCATATTCTTAAATAAACCCTACACCGTACCAAGTGTAGTAACGAAACGAAGTACTGTGCAACCGTTTAAAACTGGTCGTCCAGCCCGGTTGGGGTTGTCAGGCCCGATAGATCTATCAACAGGATTCGCGTTTACGCTCCTCGCGTAAATATTAGCTACCAAGTATAAAGAAATATGCCATGGTACAACTCAACGTAGAATTTATTTTTGATCACTTGTGTCCATAACGTAAATCATTTATAAAAACAGCGCATGTATTCTCAGCCCAAAATATTTAGAGTTTAAAAGGGACTATATACTCACCATACTGTATTTTGTAGTAAAAATACATATAACATCATTGATCAAGTATAGAGTTGGCCTTGGATTCACAAACCTATATCATTTATATATATATTAACACACAAAATTGTAATTTAAATGAATTTATTTAGTATTTGTTATTTTTGTAATTTATATGCTTCCTTAATAACTTAATTAATATAAAATATTACTATAGTTATGTTAGATGTAGTAATTATAGTTTTATACAGCTAACAGTTATTGTTAAAATTATATTGATAGTAATAAATATATATCTGTTTTTGTTTTATAATAATATTAGTAATAATAGCAAGAATGATAATTCTTATATAAATAATACTTTTAATGATAATAATAAAATGATTATTTTTATAGAAATGATACTTTAAAAATGTTACTTTTAATAATAATTAAAAAAAAATTGATTTTCTAATAATGTTAATCCTAACAATATGGCGTTTATAGATTTTGAAAAATCATTTAAAAAAATCGAGTTTTGAAGGTTATGGGTCACGTACAGAGAACTCGACTCTTCTGCTGGGTTACTTCTAATTTTAATTTACTCAGGACAAACTAGTATCTGTTGTATTTGATAATTGAGAATGGGAAGTTGAATAATGGAACAATTTACTGGTAGTCGATCAGATGAAGGGCTCTTTTTATAGACAAAATATCACAAGTAAACAGAAAGCATCGAATATAAAGAAAAATGGGTACTGATAGAGATGTGAATCTGTAATAATTTCCTTTTTATCTGTATAAATACGTATCATTTTATTATTATTATTAATACAATATTAATACTAATTTATGTATATATCCATATATATATCATATGTGTCAATCTCTATTATTATATAATAACTAATTAACAAATAATTATAACTATAACCATAATAATATTACTCCTAATATTAAAAAAATCTATAATAATATAGTAGTAATAATAATAACATTAGAAATTCTTCTACAATAATTTATGCAAATCTTAAATTCGCATCTATAAGCCATTAAAATACTGAGTTTAATATTAATGTAAGTATAACAACTATATTTCTAATTTGTAGTTACTTTTATATAAATGTTACAATTTATTACTTATGAAATTTTTTACTAATGATATGTAATATATATATACACTATATATTTATTTATATAAATTCATTTTAAGTATAATTTAATTATTTTATATCTTATCTTACATATTTAAGTTTAAATTATATTTTGAAATCTTCAAAATATTATATATATACTATGTTATGTATATGTACATACTTATTTATAAACAACCGTTCGTGAATCGTCAGGCTTGGTTAAGAGGGTAACTAATCATCCAAATATAGATTTCAGACTTTCTAGACTCAACATTAAAGATTTTGCTTATCGTGTCGGAGACATATAAAGATTAAGGTTTAAGTGTGGTCGGAAATTTCCGGGTCGTTACAAATATCTTCAGATATATCGATGATTTTTTTTTTCTAAAATAAGGTACGATGATATCTTAGAATTTTTGAATCAAGTTGTGATGAAGAAATTCATTCATAATTCAAAATCGAATTTTAAAGAAATTTAGAAACTAAAGTAGTTTCCTTTATGATGTAATATAGATAGCAGGAAGAGATAAATAATTTTGGACAAGAATCTTTATGAAAATATCCTCAGAAATATCGAAGATATTTATGATGATATTTTGGAATTTCTAAGTTTGAAGGTTGATGAAGAAAATTTGTCGGCAAGAATTTAGAGTCAGGAGTAAGGTATTCGTTAATGACTTCAGTAGAATTCTTTATCATCAACTTTTGGTTGTTGAGGTCGTTTACAGTTTTTGTTGCTTCGTTCAACTTTTTCAACATTTAGAGTATTGATTTGTAAACTGAGTGCTTTTTAGAATTTCAGAATGGAAGATCATAATTCTAAGATATAAATGTTATATGTTTACATATAACTGTTGATGTAGACATGCTGCGAGATTTCAAAATATTGATTGCTGATTCTCGGTGTTTGGTACGGCAATTCTTGTTACAAGATGCGGATGAGTACATGATGAGACTTCAATAGATAAATATACTGATTTGTCGGAGGGATTTAAACCAAGGAGCGACGAGGTTGCTGGTACGTCTACTGATAATATGGTGGAATTAAAAAAAAATTCCCGGTAAAAAACAAAAGAGCACGCATATATATCAAGATTATAATAAGGCTAATCCGAATGAAAATCGAAGTTGACTTGCTGAAGCTGTGACAAAATTGACTAATTTTGGAAAGGGATTATAAAGTTATTTTCGGTAATAACAATGCCAAAAGAGCTAGCTCAAATACGTTTTAAACGTTTACTCAGGTTCCGAGTATTTTCAGGTGCATAACTATATGTATCACTCTTTTCTTCCGTAGATGAAGTGCGGTTGTTTCATCCTCTAGATTGAGGTGTTTTCAAGAATCATGAAAGGTTTGAACGCAGATTGTAATCATCAGGATACAATTGAGGTTTAAGATGAAATCAAGTGGCAAACTTGAAGAATTGTTTAGTTTCATATGTTATAATCAATATTTTAATTCATTTTAATTGTCCAATGTTATTAGTCCACAGTCGATAGTCCACAGTTAACAGTCCAATAATTCATATATAGTTTAATATATAATATTCAAATTAATTAATACGTATCGTGACCCGTGTACATGTCTCAGACTCGATCACAACTCAAACTATATATATTATTGTAGAATCAACCTCAACCCTGTATAGCTAACTCCCGCATTACTGCATATACAGTGTCTATGGTTATTCCAAATAATATATATAGATGCGTTGATATGATATGTCAAAACCTTGTATACGTGTCCTGATATTTAAAGTGCGAAAAATAAATACAGAAATTAAATGACGATAAATAAAATTGCGATAATTAAATTGCGATAAATAAACTGCGATAAATAAAATGTAATCAGTTAGCTAGGAACAGTTAGCTAAGATTTTGTTAGCGTGGATTCTTAACAAAATTTTCTCATGGTTAATTTGTTTGTTTCTAACAATTTTTATTTTGTCCAATATTTTCTTCATTATGCCACCTGTCGGATTCTGATAGGTCAAAATACAAATATGAAATTGAATGAAAATAGTTATTCTGCGGTGAACAGATTCGTATATCTGTGAATGTAAGTAGGATAGTAAATGACTGTTGAATCAGATTGGAAGAATGTACAGTGTAACTTATTAATGTGAAATCTAAATATTCCTCGGGTATTACCTACCCGTTAAAATATTTTCACCATTAACACTTTGTACAAAAGAATTTTTAATTACAATCTTTATGAAAACATATGTACATATGTATTTTCTTCAGATGTAATCATGGATTTATGAGTTAATATGATATTAATCTCATCTAGTTTTCGATTGGAACTAGAATGAATAATCTCCAAAACTTTAGAGATTACATAATCGCCATGTCGAACGAGAATAGATGATGTAGAACGATACGTAGAATGAAGATTATACTCGAGGTTCAGAATGAGATGTTGAGGCATGGATTGTTGATGGTACTGGTGCTGTTATTGATGGTACTGTTAGTGCACGTGATGTTGTTGAAGCTGGTAAATTTTACACCATAATCTCCAAATTGATTACTCGAGCGCGAAGTTCGTTGACTTCTTATATTATTCCGGGATGATTGTCGATCGGAACGAGCGGATGAATGAGATCTAGAATTTTGGATAGAATATAATCGTTGTGGGATATCCTGGCAATGAGGGTGAATATGGTGTTTCAAATAGATTCACCGGTAAGTGTTTCAGGTTCTTCACTAAGAGGTGAAATCAGTTGATGAAAAGGATCACCTTCTTCTTGTCTCCAATGATTAAGTAGACTACGAACCCATCAGATGAATTGATGATGGCCGATTGGTTGATCCATTCCGGTTATACTGCTTTCGGAGCTCAAGTGTGTTTTCATATCGGAATAACTGTCGGAATAACTATCGGAATAGTTATCGGAATCTGAAGGACTCGATCTGGTTGAGGGATTCATCTCATACGATCAGATGAAGGATTTTCGATAAGAAATAGATTATAGAATGTAGATTAGTACCCTGCAATACATAATTTACATATGCATATATAATACTAAAATCCTATAAGTTACGGAGGAATATACGGAATACGACAGACAAAGTTTACAGTAACAGGTACGCTAAGATATGGATTAGCAGATATGCTAAGATATGAATTTATCTATACACTATCTATGCAATATAGGTAGTAAGACGTGTCTAGACTTTAAGGATGATAAGCAAATAATTTTCGACACAAAATGATAAGCAAAACTTTTGACATGCAGACACGGTCAAAGTCCAGACTCACTAATGCATCCTAATGACTATCAGTTAGACACACTAATGCAAGACCTGGTTCGCTAAGACCACCACTCTGATACCAACTGTAGAGACCCGTCTTAATCCATCCGGAAGAAGTCCATATTGATTATAAACGATCCACAACAATTGATTACATCGCGAGGTACTTGACCTCTATATGATACATTTTACAAACATTGCATTCGTTTTGAAAAGACAATCTTTCATTACATCTAAAGTTGACGACATGCATACTATAACAACCCTCACTTTTCGACTTCCGATTTTACTAAAATACCTAGAGTTGTTATATACGAATAAATTTAACGTTGACCGAATAAACGTACGCTTAAAATAAATAATATAATTATAAATATTATAAATAAGATTATGATATATAATATAGCATAATTACATCAATGAATATATATAATATTTATATTACTTTTGTTATTTAGTTAATAGAATATATAATTAACTAAATAATACATAATATTATAACATTTATAAAACTAATAAAAACTATAAATTAATAATCATAAATTTTAATTTTTATAAAAACTAAATATAATAATAATTTTTATATAAAATTAGTATTTAATAATTAAACAAATATAGAAATAAAATGTTAAATGTTCTTAGAAATATATTAAACAATTTTTTTTTTTAGAATTTTATACAAAGAAAAAAATCAAAACTATATCTACTTTTAATAAATAAATACAAAAATACAAACTACTTTTTCTTATTTTAACTTTTAAGATTTTACTTTTAATAAAAATACAAACTACTTTTTTTTATTTTAACTTTTAAAATTTACTTTTAATAAAAATACAAAATACTTTTTCTTATTTTAACTTTTAAGATTTTACTTTTAATAAAAATACAAACTACTTTTTCTTATTTTAACTTTTATGATTTTACTTTTAATAAAAATACAAACTACTTTTTCTTATTTTAACTTTTAAGATTTACTTTTAATAAAAATACAAAATACTTTTTCTTATTTTAACTTTTAAGATTTTACTTTTAATAAAAATACAAACTACTTTTTCTTATTTTAACTTTTATGATTTTACTTTTAATAAAAATACAAACTACTTTTTCTTATTTTAACTTTTAAGATTTACTTTTAATAAAAATACAAAATACTTTTTCTTATTTTAACTTTTAAGATTTTACTTTTAATAAAAATACAAACTACTTTTTCTTATTTTAACTTTTAAGATTTTACTTTTAATAAAAATACAAACTACTTTTTCTTATTTTAACTTTTAAGATTTTACTTTTAATAAAAATACAAACTACTTTTTCTTATTTTAACTTTTAAGATTTTACTTTTAATAAAAATACAAACTACTTTTTCTTATTTTAACTTTTAAGATTTACTTTTAATAAAAATACAAAATAATTTTTTTTATTTTAACTTTTAAGATTTACTTATTTTATTTTAATTTTTTTTTACCTAACATTTTCAACTATAAATACCACATACATTTCTCATTTCAAACTTACACCTTAATCTCTCATTTCTCTCTTAAAGAACTACTTCTAGTTGATATCTCGATCACTTACTTGCTTTACTTTCCTTTCTTGCGTGGAATACTTCAACTGCTATTTAAGGTGAGTTTCATTTGCTCCCTTTTTATATATATTTTTGGGCTGAGAATACATGCGCTGATTTATAAATGTTTTACAAAATAGGCACAAGTACTAAAACTAATTCTATGTGGGTTTAAACCAGAAATATACCCTTAGCTTGGTAACATTAAACTACTTGTCTATGTATGGTAGGCGCGAATCCTAAAGATAGATCTATTGGGTCTGACAAACCCCATCCTGACTATGGGATGCTTTAGTACTTCGAGGTTATTTTAAACACACCTGATCTGGTGTACTTCAGAGGGTAAAACATGAACGTTAAGGCTTGTTATCGGGTGCCTACAACTTATAGAATGCTTTTATACACTTGCTAGTGTACGGATATTTATGAAACTGAAATCTTGTGGCCTATTATTATAACGGATATGATTGATTTTGATAAACTAATGAACTCACCAACCTTTTTGGTTGACACTTTAAGCATGTTTTGTCTCAGGTGACGAATAAGATGATTGCCATGATTGCTACCTGATGAATTGAATGCTGCTACATGGAGTCTTCATTTCATTACATTTACTTTGCATTAAGACTATTATTATTATTTCAGTTTAAATTTGATGTAAAACTTTTAATGCTTCCGCTGTTTTATTAATAAATGTTTTATTCAAAACGTCTCATATAGAGTCGTTCTCGTTTATACAACTGTGATTTGATATAATTAGTCACAAATACCTTAGGCCCTAATTTGGGGGTGTGACAGATTGGTATCAGAGCAGGTTGTTGTAGAGAACCAGGATTGCATTTTATGTGTGCCTTATACAATTAGGTACCTTAGCAATGTAGGACTACAACTTTCCTTGACCATAGTGCCTTTAATTGTTGCCTTTAATTGATAAATGCTACACTATACCTTAGAAACTATACTTAAATCTTAAGATTATAACATACACGATAATATGAAATTACTCGAACGTCAACGCTACTTAAGGCCTAGGGTGATCCTTGGTACCACTATGGGACGCTTGTGGATTTCGAATGCCAAACTTAGATTTTGGTCGAGAATTCCTGGGCCAACCGGTAACAATTGATCATTCAAGTGACTCGGCGGTGGCATAGATGTTTGGGTATGGTGCACAATATCAAACCTGACTATAGTGATCATACAACACTTAGTCACTTACGCACTTAATAAGTGGTGAACTTATTAAGAACAACTCACCTAGTCATCTATCCTGGTTTTGTGTATTACATATGTATTACATGAAATATTATCCAAGATTTTTGAAGCTCCTATAATTCATACTCAAACGTATATAACTCCCTGTTATATCACGAACCTATATGCCTTATGCCTTTATGCATCGGTTTGCGAACCGGGAAATGTCATTGGGTTATCACAGTATACGAATTGAAAGTCTTTAATCGAAAGATTATTAGATTACATACTTATCATTTTATAATCTCGACACGTCATACTGCCATTATTAGAGTATAGACAAATCATATCTTAGCATATCTATTCCCAATAGACCTTGTCTAACACTTTTCCTAAATTTCCTCCGTAAATTACGGAAATCTTTCTGCTATATATACGTATTCAAGGAGATGAATATATCATTCAATATTCAACACCCATTTCATATCAAACCCTATTCCAAACACATAATATGGATTTCTCACCTAATTCCTCAAGTTCTTCTAGCTCCAAAGATAGCGTGATAGGAGCACACCCACCGATCAATTACCGTGATTTCTTTAGAAAATGGGGATGGGTTCGCGAAATACTCACCCTATGGAGAAATGAAGAAGGTACTCCTTATCACGAGCCAAACTTACCACCAAACGTCGGAGTACTCGATCCTCTTACTGGCGAACCTGTTCGCAATACCGTTTTCACTCTTTTCGCAAGGATTTTCCGCCTCGAAGGTCGACTCGATGTAACCAACGACAATATTCGTCCTCTACTCTCGAATTCTAACCAGAAAGGGTTATTAGAAGAAGTTAGAAGACTTTGAACTAAATATCAAGAATTGACAAACCTTACAGAGGAATGGGTAGAACAAATCCATAGACTCGAGCGTAAAGTAGAAACCCTGGAGGAAATAGTGCACGATTTGGTAGCTAGGCTCACACTTACTAACCAAGTACCACAAGCAGCACCAACAGCAGCACCAGCACCAGCACCAACAGCACCAGTACTATCAGCATCACCACCAACAGCATCAGCTTCACCAACAACAACATCAGCATCCCACGTCTCAACATCATAATCGGTACCTCAAACATCGACATCATACGCCCATAGATACTAAGGAATATTAGTAATAATGAGTTAAGATGTATTGACTCATTCTTCCTGAAGAATTATATATGTATACTTTATATATATATGGTTTGGAACAATAATAAATCTTTTCGTACTAAACTATTACGTGTGAATCTTAACTAGTATGTACTACTTGGTTAATTCATATCACTAATACGCTATGATGTACATCCTTCGTTAATGACTTAACAATCATTAATCACTGCTTCAGTACAATAAACTCCATTTCATAATAAACTAAGTGTATTATTCAAATGCATGTGTGATTTTACACTCCTATTTTTCGATGTACTCGAAAATTTCTCGAAAACATCATTTGTGCCTTATGAATTTCACAAGAAATCCACGAGCATCAACATCATTTACTGAGGTATATTAATAACAATGAATGATGAAGTATTGATTCATAACTTCATTAAAGAAATATTCCGCGACGATTATGTAATCTCTAAAGTTTTGGAGATTATTTATTCTCGTTCCAACCGTAAATCAAATGAGTTTAATATTATATTAACTTATTAAATCCATAATTACATCTGAAGAAAATATATATGTATGTATATTTTCATAAAGATTGTATTTAAAAATTCTTTTGTACAAACTGTTAATTGTGAAAATATTTTAACGGGTAGGTAATACCCAAGAAATATCTAACATTCACATTAATATATTACATTGTACATTCTTCAAAATCCTTGAAAACATATCAGATTGATAATCAATGATTCAGATCAGTTAACCTTGAGAATGCTGATGAAGCAGCAAAAGCTGTAGATGGCCTTAATGACCAGAAGCTTGATAATAAAGAATTGTGTGTTGGAAAAGCTCAAAAGAATATCTGGTATTGAAAGACGGATTGAGCAAAACATGAAGGAGACCAAGGACAAATCCCAAGGACTAAAGCTATAACCAAAGAATCTAGATGATTCGATTTCTGAAGGAAATCACAGAAGATCTTTTTACGCATTCTAAATCCTTACAGAAGAATTTCTTCATTATCCATCGATTTTAGAAATTCTAAAATATCATCATATCTTTCGTTATAAATATCCTCGATATTTCTAAAGATATCTTCATAACGATTCTTGTCCGCAATTAATTATCTCTTTGCAATATCTTTATTACATCATAAAGGAAAACTGTTTAAGTTTCTATATTCCGTAAAATTTAAATTCAAATTTTGAATGATTTGAAGTAGTGTTGAGAATTGAAGCATGAGTTAGTATAATATAATGACGTCAGGCCAACATGATTATATTACAGTAAGTCATGCTAAATTTTAATGGAAGATGATGATTCATAGACTTTATAATCATCATTTGCCATGTTACACGACTCTTACATTCTACTTAATCTCTGAACATATCAAGCAAATATATTCTTGATAGTTCTATCCTCAGTAATTCTGGTAATTTACCAAATCAAATCGTGATATTACGCTTAGAACAGTAGGTCCATTCGAAACTTCATACCTACAAATTCTGGACCATTACTCGCTTTACTTAGAGTCGAGAGGAGAATAAAAAGGCAAAGAGCTCCGACATATAAGGGAATATATGTAGCCCGATAACGATACCGAAATTACAAACCGTGTATATCAATACGTATTGCAACGTAAAGACATGGGAGAATTAAAAACACTATAACCCCAAGGTAATAGTAGAAGAAAACAAATTCCTCTAGTGGTAAATGAAAAAGAAGAATGACTGAAATGATAGTCAGAAAAATATCCAGGATAAGAACTGGATGGAGCATTCTCACAATCTTTGGAAGTATGAATTGAGGAAGAAAGTATAGAAGTGGTGAAGATAATGAAACGGAAGAAGCTAATTTATAGCAAAATTCCAAACACAGCAATTGAAGCAATTCACCTCATTTAATCAAAGAAAATTTCAAATTCCTTAATTACCGGAGAATCAAATCTTATGGATTACGAAGATTTCCTTTAATCCCTTGAATTCCAAAAATCAATCGTGACTACGTCAAAAGTTAAGGCGAACATTTAATTTCTCATTCACTCTTTTACAATAGCTTCGTTTATACGCTTCCTATAATCAAATCGTTTTATCCATATTATTCAGTAGTGATAAAACTTTATTTTTTCAACTTATATTCATCATTACAATATTCTTGTTGTAAACAATGATGATCTCTATCAAACTTCATGACTATAATTTTCATGAACTACTCTCTGTTTTATCTACCCTAATATTGTGACATAAACATTCAAAGTTTTAAATAAGCTCAATACTATTCATAACACATTTCATGTGTTCAGTTTACTAAAATGCTCGTATAACACCATCATCCCTTTTGAGGATAACCTAGTCAAATGACACTCTTATTAATCCTTTAGATAACCTCCGCATTAATGATAAAATGAACTTTATAGAAGAACCTGTAAGAAATTAGGGTTCGTATTATTTAAATGCATGAAACAGAACAATATTCTATCCGTTGGAATTCACGAAAGGCCCCGAACCTACCTGGGAACGTGAAGACCAGATAAAACGTAAATATCCTCGTTTAGGTACGAACAACGCTGATTGATGGCAAAAACTAAATTTCGGGACGAAATTTCTTTTAACGGGTAGGTACTATAACAACCCTCACTTTTCGACTTCCGATTTTACTAAAATACCTAGAGTTGTTATATACGAATAAATTTAACGTTGACCGAATAAACGTACGCTTAAAATAAATAATATAATTATAAATATTATAAATAAGATTATGATATATAATATAGCATAATTACATCAATGAATATATATAATATTTATATTACTTTTGTTATTTAGTTAATAGAATATATAATTAACTAAATAATACATAATATTATAACATTTATAAAACTAATAAAAACTATAAATTAATAATCATAAATTTTAATTTTTATAAAAACTAAATATAATAATAATTTTTATATAAAATTAGTATTTAATAATTAAACAAATATAGAAATAAAATGTTAAATGTTCTTAGAAATATATTAAACAATTTTTTTTTTTAGAATTTTATACAAAGAAAAAAATCAAAACTATATCTACTTTTAATAAATAAATACAAAAATACAAACTACTTTTTCTTATTTTAACTTTTAAGATTTTACTTTTAATAAAAATACAAACTACTTTTTTTTATTTTAACTTTTAAAATTTACTTTTAATAAAAATACAAAATACTTTTTCTTATTTTAACTTTTAAGATTTTACTTTTAATAAAAATACAAACTACTTTTTCTTATTTTAACTTTTATGATTTTACTTTTAATAAAAATACAAACTACTTTTTCTTATTTTAACTTTTAAGATTTACTTTTAATAAAAATACAAAATACTTTTTCTTATTTTAACTTTTAAGATTTTACTTTTAATAAAAATACAAACTACTTTTTCTTATTTTAACTTTTATGATTTTACTTTTAATAAAAATACAAACTACTTTTTCTTATTTTAACTTTTAAGATTTACTTTTAATAAAAATACAAAATACTTTTTCTTATTTTAACTTTTAAGATTTTACTTTTAATAAAAATACAAACTACTTTTTCTTATTTTAACTTTTAAGATTTTACTTTTAATAAAAATACAAACTACTTTTTCTTATTTTAACTTTTAAGATTTTACTTTTAATAAAAATACAAACTACTTTTTCTTATTTTAACTTTTAAGATTTTACTTTTAATAAAAATACAAACTACTTTTTCTTATTTTAACTTTTAAGATTTACTTTTAATAAAAATACAAAATAATTTTTTTTTATTTTAACTTTTAAGATTTACTTATTTTATTTTAATTTTTTTTTACCTAACATTTTCAACTATAAATACCACATACATTTCTCATTTCAAACTTACACCTTAATCTCTCATTTCTCTCTTAAAGAACTACTTCTAGTTGATATCTCGATCACTTACTTGCTTTACTTTCCTTTCTTGCGTGGAATACTTCAACTGCTATTTAAGGTGAGTTTCATTTGCTCCCTTTTTATATATATTTTTGGGCTGAGAATACATGCGCTGATTTATAAATGTTTTACAAAATAGGCACAAGTACTAAAACTAATTCTATGTGGGTTTAAACCAGAAATATACCCTTAGCTTGGTAACATTAAACTACTTGTCTATGTATGGTAGGCGCGAATCCTAAAGATAGATCTATTGGGTCTGACAAACCCCATCCTGACTATGGGATGCTTTAGTACTTCGAGGTTATTTTAAACACACCTGATCTGGTGTACTTCAGAGGGTAAAACATGAACGTTAAGGCTTGTTACCGGGTGCCTACAACTTATAGAATGCTTTTATACACTTGCTAGTGTACGGATATTTATGAAACTAAAATCTTGTGGCCTATTATTATAACGGATATGATTGATTTTGATAAACTAATGAACTCACCAACCTTTTTGGTTGACACTTTAAGCATGTTTTGTCTCAGGTGACGAATAAGATGATTGCCATGATTGCTACCTGATGAATTGAATGCTGCTACATGGAGTCTTCATTTCATTACATTTACTTTGCATTAAGACTATTATTATTATTTCAGTTTAAATTTGATGTAAAACTTTTAATGCTTCCGCTGTTTTATTAATAAATGTTTTATTCAAAACGTCTCATATAGAGTCGTTCTCGTTTATACAACTGTGATTTGATATAATTAGTCACAAATACCTTAGGCCCTAATTTGGGGGTGTGACACATACCATTTCATAACATATCTTACTATAATTGATTAAATAACAATCTTGATGAACTCAATGACTCGAATGCAACATCTTTTGAAATATGCCATGAATGACTCCAAGTAATATTTCTAGAATGAGCAAATGCACAGCGGAAGATTTCTTTCATACCTGAGAATAAACATGCTTTAAAGTGTCAACCAAAAGGTTGGTGAGTTCATTAGTTTAACATAAATAATCATTTCATAATTTTAATAGACCACAAGATTTCATATTTCCATTTCTCATAAACATACGTCCCATGCATAGAGACAAAAAAAAATATCATTCATATGGATTGAACACCTGGTAACCGACATTCACAATATGCATATAAGAATATCCCCATCATTCCGGGATCCTCCTTCGAACATGATATAAATTTTGAAGTACTAAAGCATCCGGTACTTTGGATGGGGCTTGTTGGACCCGATAGATCTATCTTTAGAGTTCGCGTCAATTAGGGTGTCTGTTCCCTAATTCTTAGATTACCAGACTAAATAAGGGCATATTCGATTAGATAATCCAACCATAGAATGTAGTTTCGATTACTTGTGTCTATTTCGTAAAGCATTTATAAAAGCAGCGCATGTATTCTCAGTCCCAAAAACGTAAAGAGTAAAAAGGGCAAATGAAACTCACGCATATAAATATTGTAAAACAGTTATTAAAGCATTGCATGTATTCTCAGCCCAAAAGTGTAATGAGTAAAAGGGAGCAAATGAAACTCACTCTACAATATTTTGTAGTAAAAATATTCATACGACGAAACTGAACAATGCAGGGTTGGCCTCGAATTCACGAACCTATATCATTTGTATATATATTAACACACGTAATTGTAATCGGACAAATATATATATTATTATTAGTGATGTAATTTTCATATTAATAACTTATTTATTTCATTATTAATATATATTCATTTATATATGTAAAGTGTAAACTTTGTTATGTTATATTATATGTATTAAATATTTTACATATATATATATATATATATTTCATTTGTTTGTTATAATAGTAATTATAATAATACTAAAATAATATTAGTAGTGGTAAAAAAAATAATAATAATTAATATACTTAATATTACTAATAAAGATAATAATATTAATGATTCTTTTAATGATAGTAATAATGAAAATTTTATTAATAAATGTAAGATTATTAAAAATGATAATTTTAATTCAATCGATAATTTTAATACTTTTAATAATAAGAATGATAATAATAATAATAATAATAATAAAAATAATAATAATAATAATAATAATAATGATAATATTACCTTTAAGTATGTAGCTTCCATTGTAAAAAAAAAAAAATTGAATGTCACAACCCAGATTCGAACCCATGACCTTTTGCTTAACAACCACCCTCCAAACCGTCTGATCTATTCCAATTTTTTTTGTTTTAATACGAAATTAAATCTATTTAAATCTCATATGGCTGCTTTCTTCTTCTTTAATCTAACATACCGAATCCATAAACATTTTATTTCACTCCATCATCAAACATCTCATGGTTCCATCAACATTCGATCTTAATTATGTTCTATAATATCATCATCCTTAAATTCGAATACCATCATCATTCATCTAGTATCATCAAATTAACATGCTAATCCCTTTCATAATTATCATCATTATTGTATCCTAATCACCATTCGTAACCGTCATCTTCACAGCCCGCTACTATCATCATCATTGGTTACACCTTCGCATCATAATATCATCATCAATAATCTTTACGTATCCTCATGGTCCCGTATATTAGTCATATAACAACCTTATGCTTTAATCTATATATTACTCGGCCCTACAGGCTACTAGTCTTGACCCAACCAGAAATTATCATACAGCCTACTAACCCACTCACGGCCCAAGTTACCTAGCAATCCATAAAAGATCCCGTATGTTACTCGAACGAAACATGCTAGCAATTATTCCCCTAATGGTGGATCTCACTTAGTTTTTATTAGGTTAGTTGATTAGTATATGAGAAACGGGCCGGTTGTATTTAAAATTCGAAAAATAAAAATAAAAGTGAACGTCTCCATCTGTTTACCTTCATTGTGCTCCTTACTATAATATGCCTAAAAAAATATAGTGGACATATCTTTACTTAAGGGTGTCGGCCAATATACTCTTCACTTGTCCCACATAATACAACTTGCAAATTATATATACAATCAATACATCCATTTGACCAAAACTTTGAACTTGTGAACATGCCCTACTCCTTTTAATCTCATTAAATTGCTCCTAGAAGAAAAGTGTAGTTAACAGCAGGGAGTATAGCTGTTCGTGTGTGGCATGTTTTCACGATAATAAACAGAAACAAGAACAGAATTTTTAGTATATTGTGGTCATTTAAATGATCTGTTGTTGGTTAAATTCAGATAGAAGATAGAGAAACAGAAGCAGAAGAAAGTTAACAGTTCAAGTCATGCGATTATTGTGAGTGTTTGCTCGATTAACTAGAAAAAAAAACACAGCCGTAGTAGTGGACATGTGCAGCCGCAGTTGCAGGTTACACATGAGTGGTGATTCATGGTGATCTTGGCGGAGGAAAGAAGGTGGTAGTTTATTGGTTGTAGTAAAGTGACGTGTATTGGTTTGGTTCTTGGTCTCGGTTAAACATTTACAAATGGGTTTAGATGGTGGTTTTGTTTGTTCTTCGTTTATCAATAGCATGTAGTCGTAAGAATACATGGGGAAAATAATAAATGATGGTGGTGTTTTAAGTGTTTCAAGTAGCAAGAAGTATGAGTAGTAGGAGTATTGATCGACAATTGGGTTTTCATGGTTTTCTTTAATGGGTTTTGATGACAAAGGTGAGATGTATCTCCATATATCATGCATATAACATTATATATATAAATAAGAGAATAGATAGGTGAAGTTGGGTTGAAAGTCAGATAGAGAATTGTAACAGAGAGTAATACGTACACTTATAATTAATTAACGATTCTTTAATGGGAGAATGGAATGAAATTTTAGAAACAGTAAGATAGTACCAATCATTTAATATCCCGTGATTAATAATAGTATCAATCAAACACAGGTCATTTGAATTTGAATAATAATTAAAATATAAGAATAATTGATAATTTAAATGTGTGATATAAATAAGAAAGCAGCCTCCCACTTGTCTCAAACTGTCGACATTTTAATTCAAGTAATATATCATGCTCCTTTGATAATTAGTGGTGGATAAAAGTGTTCAGAAAGATTCCAAAATTTTAAACTAAATAACTTTATTTATTTCAGTCTTTTAGGGTGTAAAATTGGTCATTAATTATACACAATTATTTAAATAAAAATTAAATTAATTATGAGCTCCTAACCCCAAGTAAAAATACTAAATGTTAAAATTAATCAAATAGATTCTAATTATATTATTAACAAAACTATAAACCGTTAACTTGTTTTCGGATCACCATTTATTTCTAATTTACAATAGTTTGAATTTAACTTGCTTAATATCAATCGGAACATCAAACGAGTATTACAATCATTTAATATTTATTTTTAATATACTTTATTTATATATATAGATATATTTAAATAATAGTTATTATAATATCCTATTTTTATTTTATTAATTTTTAATAACAACATCATATAATACTTCAAATTATATTTTGAATTATTATTTATATATACATACACATATATCTATTTATAATTAATTGTTCGTGAATCATCGTGAGCAGTTGAAGGTCAATTGAATATATGAACATCGTTTCAAAATTTTCTAGACTCAACAATACATACTTTGCTTATCGTATCGAAATCATATAAAAATTAGGTTTAAATTTGGTCAGAATTTCCCGGATCATCACAACGTGCGTGCATTATCGATTTTGGTGGTAGTTGGGACGAGCACTTACCTTTGGTGGAATTCTCGTACAATAATAGTTATCATACTAGTATTGGAATGCCACCTTATGAGATGCTTTATGGGCGTAGATGTCGAACCCCGATTTGTTGGGGTGAAGTGGGACAAAAGGAAATCGGGAGTACCGATTTGGTTTTAGAGACGAATAGTAAGATTGATGTGATTCGAGAGCATTTGAAAAAGGCTCAAGATAGGCAAAAGTCGTATGCCGACAAACGTAGACGAACGATCGAATTTCAAGAAGGTGACATGGTGATGCTTAAGGTTTCGCCATGGAAAGGTATTATTCGATTCCGGAAACGAGGAAAGTTAGCTCCTCGGTTTATTGGACCATTTAAGGTTTTAGCTCGTGTTGGTGAAGTCGCGTATCGTTTGGAATTACCAGAAGAGCTTGCGGGGTCCATAATACATTTCATGTTTCCCATCTCCAGAAGTGTCTTGCGGATGATTCGTCTTGGGTGCCATTAGACGAGATTGAGCTAAATAATAAGTTAGAGTATATCGAGGAACTGATTGCCATACTTGATGAGAAGGTCAAAAGGTTGAGACATAAAGAGGTTAGGACTTTTAAAGTTCAATGGCGCCGTAGTAAGGGTTCCGAGTTTACTTGGGAGCCCGAAGAGTTTGTGTTGGTTTATCTTCCTTCTTGTCATGCGGCTTGGATCGCGAGGACGCGCTCTGATTCAAGTGGGGGAGAGTTGTAACATCCCGTTTTTCCCGTACGTATCGAAAGGTACCTGCTTAATCATTTGTACGTTTATAACTCGTTAGCTTATGCGTAAATGTATGAATATATATATATATATATATATATATATATATATATATATATATATATACTTATATACTTATATATGCACTTGATAATGTATGCATGTATAAGTTTAATCATGGGTTTGGTTAACGTTAAGTCTTGTGAGACTCTTGTGGAAGGCTAGGTAAACATAGGAAGCGGGTTTGGATTGTGCAAGGTAAATAAAATCGAAAAGTGTATAAGTTGGCCGAGCTGTCCAGTTCTAGCCTTAGGCCACGCCGCGACAATTGGGTCCGCGCCGCGGCATAACAAGCAAATTGGGATCAAAAGTTGGCTTAAGAAGGGTATATTTTCCCTTTATGTGTCGCGCCGTGACGATTAAGGTCGCGCCGCGACAGTCCTGCAGTTCTGATTTCGGTTTTAGCTTAAATTAAATGACTTTGAGGGACAAAATGGTAATTTGACATGTAAATCTGGTGGGAGCATTAACTCTCCACCACACATCCATTTATTTCATTTTCATTTCCATTTTCTTTCCTTTTTCTCTCCCAAAACACAAAACCCACCTAGCTTGATCTTGAGATTTGAAGTTGGAGACTTGTGAATCAAACCTAGGAGCGAGATTTAAAGTTGTTCCTTGTGTCTCTAGCTACGCGTTGATAGTCTCGGTAAGTTCTAACTCTAAGTTTGAGTTTTTATTGGTTAATGACTAGGGTTTTGGGTATTAGTGATTTGTATGACCCATTTGAGGGTAAAATGGGTGAGTTTGGGTTATGTTGTTGTAATTAAACCCTAATAGCCATAATCTAGGGTTTTGGCCTTGTGATTTGAGGTTGTAAGTGTCAATTGGTGTTGTTAGCCACTAATGTACTTTAAGAATTATGAAAGAGGTGTTAATGGGCGAGTTTGACTTGATTGTAAGTTTAAGTGTTATAAAATGGGTCAAAATGTACTAGTTGACCTAATTAGTTGAAATGGGTATGGATTACCTTAAGTTTTGTGTTAATTGAAGTTAATAGACTTTAATTCACTAGTCTTAGTGATTAAAGTTGAGTCTTGGCCATTTATGGGTGGTTGTGTGTAGTCGAGTCATTTAATGCAAATTGGGTCATTAAATGCTCAAGTGGGAGTATTGTGGTAAATCCCACTAGTTGTGAAATTGAATGTGTACTTAATGATTTAGGTACATTGCGTTGAAGCTCGGAAGTGCTAAATCATCATCCTTGTGACAAGGTGAGTGGAATAATTATATGTGTATATATATAATTTATTTACTTGTGGGGTGTGGGTTTAAAGTTCGTTGTTGACGATACCATACACTAGAGTATATTGTGTTGTGATGAGGGTATAAAGTTCGTTGTTGACGATACCTCACGTATGGAATTAAAGTTCGATGTTGACGATGCCACACGACTATTGTAGTGAGTTGATGAGGGTTTAAAGTTCGATGTTGACGATACCTCATATGTAGGTTTAAAGTTCGGTGTTGACGATACCACATTAATGTAGGCGAATGGGGTTTAAGTTCGATGTTGACGATACCATTCGTTGGGCTAGCCTTGAGATCTTGAGTACTATGGATGTTGTGAACATCATCGTTATACTTGTATTTTAGCATAATGTGTTGTTGTGATATATGCTATTGTTATACTAGCCTTACTATCGTGGTACTTAGCGTTATACTTGTGAAATGTATGCTAAGTATGTAACTAGTATGTATGCGGATTTGGTAAGTGTTTGCAAGTAAGTAGGTTATATATATGTATGTATAATTGTTGCACTCACTAAGCATTGCTTACCCTCTCGTTGTTCACCATTTTATAGGTTCCGGCTTGGACAAGGGTAAGGGCATACGGTTGGATTAGTTGTCTCCCGTTTGTGTTGACAGGGGATGCTTTTGGGATAGCTTTTGAAGTGGCCGAACGTTTTGGGTAGTTTAGCCCCAAACCATGCTCGAGTGTCGTTTGGATTATAAACTATCATTTGTTGTTGGTCAAACTAGTATCACATTCGTTAATGGCCTTTGTGCCTTTTTGTAGACATTAAACTCGTAGTGTGTTTTGACGAATCGTGTGGAATGGGTTACATATTTAATTGGCGCGTAAATGTGTATTATATTTTAAAAAAAAAATATATATCGTACGGAGTACGGGTTGGGTTGTTTCAGAACCCAAATGCAATTTTAAGCTACGGGTTAAGAACCTATTTTGACTCAACATATCCCAACATAGGATTTCGTGAATTAGAAAGAGCTTCTAACATGCAACATAAAGAATCATGTTATGCTTACGGGTTAGTGATGTTCGCTTCTTACCAAAGTGAGAAAAAGAACATCGGATTGCAACTTTTAAATAAAACCTTTCCACAAGTGACGGATTCAGTAGTTGGGGTGAGAAATAAGATTTTTAGATTATTACGGGGCTGTTGGACATTACGAAACCCTCGTCCTTTTGATGACATTACAACATGCTGCCTAGCCAATGGTCATAACGGTTATTTTCCACAAGACCAAGGATGGGAAGTCGTCTTAGTAAAACCAGAATGCATGACTTGTTTCTGGACTTATGAATTACGTGTCTTTATTTCCTTTGCTGAACAACTTGCGTATTAACTAGATTCATCTTCAAAACTGTCCTGTATCATAGTGTACTATATTTCATGTCATATGTAATATAGCGAAGTTGTAAGTTTGAAGAATATTTGTATGTGATATATTATTATAATCAGTTTTTCATATGGAATTGTAGTAGTTGAAGTGTATATTAGCTACTAAGTATGAACTTAACGGGTAGGTAGTACCCGAATTTAAACTTATAAGACGCTAATATGAAGAAAAAGCTTTTATAAATGAGTTCATATTATGCTACGAAATACTATTGACTACTCTTAATATTCTGTATGATTAACTCGATTCAATTGGCTATTTTGAAGGAAATGGCACCGACTACTCGACACACCATGAATATGAGCGAAGAGGAATTTCGTACATTTCTTGCTGCAAACATAGCCGCAGTACAGGCTGCGCTACATACCAACAATAACTCTGAATCTAGCAATGCAGCTAACAGCGCAAGAAATCGTATAGGATGTGTAGTGACCCGAACTTTTCCATGTTTATATATATATTAAATGAAATTGTTATTTACATGATTAAGTGTTTCCAACATATTAAGCAATCAAACTTGTTAAGACTTGATTAATTGAAATAGGTTTCATATAGACAATTGACCACCCAAGTTGACCGGTGATTCACGAACGTTAAAACTTGTAAAAACTATATGATGACATATATATGGTTATATATATAGTTAACATTATATTATGATAAGTAAACATATCATTAAGTATATTAATAATGAACTACATATGTAAAAACAAGACTACTAACTTAATGATTTTGAAACGAGACATATATGTAACGATTATCGTTGTAACGACATTTAATGTATATATATCATATTAAGAGATATTCGTACATCATAATATCATGATAATATAATAATTTAAAATCTCATTTGATATTATAAACATTGGGTTAACAACATTTAACAAGATCGTTAACCTAAAGGTTTCAAAACAACACTTACATGTAACGACTAACGATGACTTAACGACTCAGTTAAAATGTATATACATGTAGTGTTTTAATATGTATTCATACACTTTTGAAAGACTTCAAGACACTTATCAAAATACTTCTACTTAGCAAAAATGCTTACAATTACATCCTCGTTCAGTTTCATCAACAATTCTACTCGTATGCACCCATATTCGTACTCGTACAATACACATGTTTTAGATGTATGTACTATTGGTATATACATTCCAATGATTAGCTCTTATCAGCCCATGTGAGTCACCTAACACATGTGGGAACCATCATTTGGCAACTAGCATGAAATATCTCATAAAATTACAAAAATATGAGTAATCATTCATGACTTATTTACATGAAAACAAAATTACATATCCTTTATATCTAATCCATACACCAACGACCAAAAACACCTACAAACACTTTCATTCTTCAATTTTATTCATCTAATTGATCTCTCTCAAGTTCTATCTTCAAGTTCTAAGTGTTCTTCATAAATTCTACAAGTTCTAGTTCCATAAAATCAAGAATACTTACAAGTTTGCTAGCTTACTTCCAATCTTGTAGAGTGATCATCTAACCTCAAGAAATCTTTCTTATTTATAGTAAGATATCTTTCTAATACAAGGTAATACTCATATTCAAAATTTGATTCAATTTCTATAACTATAACAATCTTATTTCGAGTGAAAATCTTACTTGAACTATTTTCGTGTCATGATTCTGCTTCAAGAACTTTCAAGCCATCCAAGGATCCTTTGAAGCTAGATCCATTTTTCTCATTTCCAGTAGCTTTATCCAGAAAACTTGAGGTTGTAATGATGTTCATAACATCATTCGATTCATACATATAAAGCTATCTTATTCGAAGGTTTAAACTTGTAATCACTAGAACATAGTTTAGTTAATTCTAAACTTGTTCGCAAACAAAAGTTAATCCTTTTAACTTGACTTTTAAAATCAACTAAACACATGTTCTATATCTATATGATATGCTAACTTAATGATTTAAAACCTGTAAACACGAAGAACACTATAAAACCGGACATACGCCGTCGTAGTAACACCGCGGGCTGTTTTGGGTTAGTTAATTAAAAACTATGATAAACTTTGATTTAAAAGTTGTTCTTTTGGGAAAATGATTTTTGTTATGAACATGAAACTATATCCAAAAATCATGGTTAAAATCAAAGTGGAAGTATGTTTTTCAAAATGGTCATCAAGACGTCGTTCTTTCGACTGAAATGACTACCTCTTACAAAAACGACTTGTAACTTATATTTCCGACTATAAACCTATACTTTTTCTTTTTAGATTCATAAAACAGAGTTCAATATGAAACCATAGCAATTTGATTCACTCAAAACAGATTTAAAACGAAGAGGTTATGGGTAAAACAAGATTGGATAAATTTTCTTGTTATAGCTACGTGACAATTGGTAACAAATCTATATTAATCATATCCTAGCTAACTTATATTGTATTATACATGTATTCTAATATATTATGTAATCTTGGGATACCATAGACACGTATGCAAATGTTTTGACATATCGTATCGACCCATGTGTATATATTATTTGGAACAACCATAGACACTCTATATGCAGTAATGTGGGAGTTAGCTATACAGGGTTGAGGTTGATTCCAAAAATATATATACTTTGAGTTGTGATCTAGCCTGAGACGTGTATACACTGGGTCGTGGATTGATTCAAGATAATATATATCAATTTTTTTTCTGTACCTCTAACTTTGGACAACTAGTTGTAGGTTACTAACGAGGACAGCTGACTTAATGAACTTAAAATATCAAAATGTATTAAAAGTGTTGTAAATATATTTGAACATACTTTGATATATATGTACATATTTGTTATAGGATCATGAATCGACCAGTGGCCAAGTCTTACTTCCCGACGAAGTAAAAATCTGTGAAAGTGAGTTATAGTCCCACTTTTAAAATCTAATATTTTTGGGATGAGAATACATGCAGGTTTTATAAATGATTTACAAAATAGACACAAGTACGTGAAACTACATTCTATGATTGAATTATCGAAATCGAATATGCCCCTTTTTATTAAGTCTGGTAATCTAAGAATTAGGGAACAGGCACCCTAATTGACGCGAATCCTAAAGATAGATCTATTGGGCCTAACAAACCCCATCCAAAGTACCGGATGCTTTAGTACTTCGAAATTTATATCATATCCGAAGGGTGTCCTGGAATGATGGGGATATTCTTATATATGCATCTTGTTAATGTCAGTTACCAGGTGTTCACCATTAGAATAATTTTTATCTCTATGTATGGGATGTGTATTTTGAAATATGAAATCTTGTGGTCTATTGTTACGATTTGATATATATAGGTTAAACCTATAACTCACCAACATTTTTGTTGACGTTTAAAGCATGTTTATTCTCAGGTGAATATTAAGAGCTTCCGCTGTTGCATATTAAAATAAGGACAAGATTTGGAGTCCATGTTTGTATGATATTATGTAAAAATTGCATTCAAGAAACATATGTCGATGTAATATATTTCTATTGTAAACCATTATGTAATGGTCGTGTGTAAACAGTATATTTTAGATTATCATTATTTGATAATCTACATAATGCTTTTGAAACCTTTATTGATAAAATAAAGGTTATGGTTGTTTTAAAAATGAATGCAGTCTTTGAAAAACGTCTCATATAGAGGTCAAAACCTCGCAACGAAATCAATTAATATGGAACGTTTATAATCAATATGAACTGGACATTTCAGTTGGTATCCGAGCGTTGGTCTTAGAGAACCAGAAAATTTGCATTAGTATGTCTTATCGAGTTTGTTAGGATGCATTAGTGAGTCTGGACTTCGACCGTGTTTTTTTTAAAAATGATTGCTTAATATTTTTGTTGGAAACTATATATTATTAACATGTATATATTATGTGATATATTAATCTCTTAACATGTTTGATATTGTGTGATAGATGTCTACCTCTAGCACAAATCCCATTGACTCACCTAATAATAACGAAGATTCGAATATATATTGGACTGATTCACAAGTTCCCGAAGAGGAACCGGAAGAAGAATCAGAACTGGAAGAAGAATCAGAACCGGAAGAGGAGGAACCGGAGGAGGAAATAGAACCGGTGGGGGAAATAATAAAACGGTTAAGTAAAAGAAAATCCTCAACTAACCGACCAAGGTTAATTATGGTCAATGGTGTTTCCGCCAAGGAAGCAAAATATTGGGAGGATTACCAATTCTCCGATGAATCGGATTCCGACGAGAATTCCAATGATGTTATAGAAATTACCCCAACTGAATTTAAAAAAGTAAAAGAAAATAATAAGGGAAAGGGCATAAAAATAGAGAAATCTAATTCCAACCCCGATGAACTTTATATGTATCGTCAACCCCCGAAGTCCTTAAGTTGTAACAATGACCCGGGAACCTCTAAACCACCAGGTTTTTCTAAACCGTTGTGGAAAAACGACAGCTAGTATTAGGAGAACATCATATATCCCTAGAAACTTGGCAAAACGAACCAAAATCGAAGAAGAAGAAACGAGAGAGTCAGAATAAGATAGTTGTATTCGTGTGGTGTAATATATGTAATATAGTGTGCTTATGCTTTATGATATATGTAAAAATTGCTTGTATTAATAAGTATTTTTTTTATGAATCTAACTCTTGTCTATTTTACAGTATAAAAACACAAAATGGATAGACAACCCAATATTTTAAGAGACCTACCTGGAGACATGATTGATGAAATCTTGTCTAGAGTCGGTCAGAATTCTTCGTCACAACTATTTACGGCGAAATCAGTTTGTAAGACATTCGAAGAACGTTCCAAGAATGCCTTGGTTTATAAGAGACTTTCGTTTGAAAGATGGGGGATATCACATTGGGAAACCCATAAGTTACGATGTGTTTACTTTGACGCATATATTGCGGGGAACCCAAGTGCTATTTTATGCAACGGGTTAAGAAATTATTTTGACTCAATGTATCCGAACATAGGACTTCATGATTTAGAAAAAGCGGCTAACATGCAACATAAAGAAGCATGTTATGCTTACGGGTTAGTAATGTTCGCTTCTAACCAAAGTGAGAACAAGAACATCGGGCTACAACTATTAAACAAAACATTTCCACAAGTAACGGACTCAGTAGTTGGGGTGAGAAACAAGGTTTTTAGATTGTTACGGGACTGTTGGACATTACGTAACCCTCGTCCCTTTGACAACGTTACAACACGCTGTCTTATCAAGGGCCATAACGGTTATGTTCCACAAGACCAAGGATGGGAAGTAGTCCTAGTAAAACCAGAATGCATGACTTGTTTCTGGACGTATGAATTACGTGTTTTTATTGCCTTTGCTGAACGACTTGTGTACTAGCTAGAATTATCTTCACAACTATCTTGTATTAAAGTTATTGTGTGCTATATTTCATGCTTTATGTAAAATAAGCGGTATTGTAAGTTTGTAAAATATTGTATAAAAGTTTGAACGCGAAATATTATTATAATCAGTTTTTCATATAGAATTGTAGTAGTTGAATTGTATACTAGCTACTAAGTATGAACTTAACGGGTAGGTACTACCATAATTAAAACTTATAAAACGCTAATATGAAGAAAAAGCTTTTATAAATGAGTTCATATTATGCTACGAAATACTATTAACTACTCTTAATATTCTATATGATTAACTTGTTCCATTTGACTATTTTGAAGAAAATGGCACCGACTACTCGACACACCGTGAATATGAATGAAGAGGAATTCCGTACTTTTATAGCTTCAAACATAGCCGCAGTACAGGCTGCGCTACATACCAACAATAACCTTGGATCTAGCAGTACAGGAAATTGTGTAGGATGCACCTACAAAGAATTCACTGCCTGCAAACCTTTGGAATTTGATGGAACCGAAGGACCGATCGGATTGAAACGGTGGACTGGGAAGGTCGAATCGGTGTTTGCCATAAGTAAGTGTACTGAAGAGGACAAAGTGAAGTACGCTACGCATACCTTCACTGGTTCTGCGTTAACATGATGGAATACCTATCTAGAGTAAGTGGGACAAGATGATGCGTACGCATTACCGTGGTCAGCATTCAAGCACTTGATGAATGAGAAGTACCGTCCCAGAACCGAGGTCAATAAGCACAAGACAGAACTTAGAGGGTTACGAACCCAAGGATTTGATATTACCACGTACGAAAGACGATTCACAGAATTGTGCCTATTGTGTCCGGGAGCGTTCGAAGATGAGGAAGAGAAGATCGACGCGTTTGTGAAAGGATTACCGGAAAGAATCCAAGAAGATATAAGTTCACACGAGCCCGCCTCCATACAACAGGCATGTAGAATGGCTCACAAACTAGTGAACCAGATTGAGGAAAGAATTAAAGAACAGACGGCTGAAGAGGCCAATGTGAAGCAAGTCAAAAGAAAGTGGGAGGAAAACGGTGATAAGAATCACCAATACAACAACAACGGCAATTACAACAATAATCGCAACAATTATCCTAACAATCGCAACATCAATCGCAACTACAACAAACGGCCCAACAACAACAACAACAACAACAACAACAACAACAACAACAACAACAACAACAACAACAACAACAACAACAACAACAACAACTACAACAATCATCCCAACAACAATAACAACCGCAACAACAACAACAACAATCAGAAGCAGCTATGCCAAAGGTGTGAAAAGTATCACTCGGGGTTCTGCACCAAATTTTGCAACAAGTGTAAAAGAAATGGTCATAGCACAACGAAGTGTGAGGTCTACAGACCAGGGGTTAACAGAACGAAAGGAACAAATGGTGTCGGAACGAGTAATGGCGGAGCAAGTAGTGTCGGAGCAAGTTATGCCAATCTAGTTTGTTATAAATGTGGAAAACCGGGCCACATTATTAGAAATTGCCCGAACCAGGAGAACACGAATAGACAAGGCCGTGGAAGAGTTTTCAATATTAATGCGGCAGAGGCACAGGAAGACCCGGAGCTTGTTACGAGTATGTTTCTTATTGACAATAAATCGGCTTACGTTTTATTTGATTCGGGTGCGGATAGAAGCTATATGAGTAGAGATTTTTGTGCTAAATTAAGTTGTCCATTGACGCCGTTGGATAGTAAATTTTTACTCGAATTAGCAATCGGTAAATTAATTTCAGCAGATTATATATGTCGGAATCGAGAAATTAAACTGGGTAGCGAAATATTTAAGATTGATTTGATACCCGTAGAGTTAGGGAGTTTTGATGTAATAGTTGGCATGGACTGGCTGAAGAAGGTGAAAGCAGAGATCGTATGTTATAAAAATGCAATTCGCATTATACGAGAAGAAGGAGAACCCTTAATGGTGTACGGAGAAAAGGGCAACACGAAGCTACATCTTATTAGTAATTTGAAGGCACAAAAACTAATAAGAAAAGGTTGCTATGCTGTTCTAGCACACGTCGAGAAAGTACAGACTGAAGAAAAGAGCATCAATGATGTTCCCATCGCAAAAGAATTTCCCGATGTATTTCCGAAAGAATTACCGGGACTACCTCCACATCGATCTGTTGAATTTCAAATAGATCTTGTACCAGGAGCTGCACCAATAGCTCGTGCTCCTTATAGACTCGCACCCAGTGAGATGAAAGAACTGCAAAGCCAACTGCAAGAACTATTAGAACGTGGTTTCATTCGACCAAGCACATCACCATGGGGAGCTCCTGTTTTGTTTGTCAAGAAGAAGGATGGTACATTTAAGTTGTTTATTGACTACAGAGAGTTGAACAAACTTACCATCAAAAACCGTTATCCACTGCCGAGAATTGACGACTTATTTGATCAACTACAAGGCTCGTCAGTTTATTCGAAGATCGATTTACGTTCTGGATATCATCAAATGCGAGTAAAAGAGGATGATATTTCAAAAACTGCTTTTAGAACGCGTTATGGTCATTACGAGTTTATGGTTATGCCGTTTGGATTGACTAACGCACCAGCTGTGTTCATGGACCTTATGAACCGAGTGTGTAGGCCTTATCTTGACAAGTTTGTCATTGTTTTCATCGATGACATACTTATTTACTCAAAGAATGATCAAGAGCACGAAGAACATTTGAGAAAAGTGCTAGAAGTATTGAGGAAATAAAAACTGTACGCTAAGTTTTCAAAGTGTGCATTTTAGTTGGAAGAAGTTCAATTCCTCGATCACATAGTGAACAAAGAAGGTATCCAGGTGGACCCGGCAAAGATCGAAACCGTTGAAAAGTGGGAAACCCCAAAAACTCCGAAGCATATACGTCAATTTTTAGGATTGGCTGGTTACTACAGAAGATTCATCCAAGATTTCTCCAAAATAGCAAAACCCTTGACTGCATTAACGCATAAAGGGAAGAAATTTGAATGGAAGGATGAACAAGAGAAGGCATTTCAATTATTGAAGAAAAAGCTATCTACGGCACCTATATTGTCTTTGCCTGAAGGGAATGATGATTTTGTAATTTATTGTGACGCATCAAAGCAAGGTCTCGGTTGTGTATTAATGCAACGGACGAAGGTGATTGCTTATACGTCTAGACAATTGAAGATTCACTAGCAAAATTATACGACGCATGATTTGGAATTAGGCACGGTTGTTTTTGCATTAAAGACTTGGAGGCACTACTTATATGGGGTCAAAAGTATTATATATACCGACCACAAAAGTCTTCAACACATATTTAATCAGAAACAACTGAATATGAGGCAGCGTAGGTGGATTGAATTGTTGAATGATTACGACTTTGAGATTCGTTACCACCCGGGGAAGACAAATGTGGTAGCCGACGCCTTGAGCAAAAAGGATAGAGAACCCATTCGAGTAAAATCTATGAATATAATGATTCACACTAACCTTACTACTCAAATAAAGGAGGCGCAACAAGGAGTTTTAAAAGAGGGAAATTTAAAGGATGAAATACCCAAATGATCAAAGAAGCATCTTAATATTTGGGAAGACGGAACCCGGTATAGGGCTGAAAGGATTTGGGTACCAAAATTTGGAGATATGAGAGAAATGGTACTTAGAGAAGCTCATAAAACCAGATACTCAATACATCCTGGAATGGGGAAGATGTACAAGGATCTTAAGAAACATTTTTGGTGGCCAGGTATGAAAGCCGATGTTACTAAATACGTAGGATAATGTTTGACGTGTTCTAAGGTCAAAGCTGAGCATCAGAAACCATCAGGTCTACTTCAACAACTCGAAATCCCGGAATGGAAATGGGAAAACATTACCATGGATTTCATCACTAAATTGCCAAGGACTGCAAGTGGTTTTGATACTATTTGGGTAATAGTTGATCGTCTCACCAAATCAGCACACTTCCTGCCAATAAGAGAAGATGACAAGATGGAGAAGTTAGCACAACTGTATTTGAAGGAAGTCGTCTCCAGACATGGAATACCAATCTCTATTATCTCTGATAGGGATGGCAGATTTATTTCAAGATTCTGGCAGACATTACAGCAAGCATTAGGAACTCGTCTAGATATGAGTGCTGCCTATCATCCACAAACTGATGGGCAGAGTGAAAGGATGATGCAAACGCTTGAAGACATGCTACGAGCATGTGTTACTGATTTTGGAAACAGTTGGGATCGACATCTACCGTTAGCAGAATTTTCCTACAACAATAGTTACCATTCAAGCATTGAGATGGCGCCGTTTGAAGCACTTTATGGTAGAAAGTGCAGGTCTCCGATTTGTTGGAGTGAAGTGGGGGATAGACATATTACGGGTCCGAAGATAATACAAGAAACTACCGAGAAGATCATCCAAATTCAACAACAGTTGAAAACCGCCCAAAGTCGAAAAAAGAGCTACGCTGACATTAAAAGAAAAGATATAGAATTTGAAATTGGAGAGATGGTCATGCTTAAAGTTGCACCTTGGAAAGGCGTTGTTCGATTTGGTAAACGAGGGAAATTATATCCAAGGTATATTGGACCATTCAAGATTATTGATCGTGTCAGACTAGTAGCTTACCGACTTGAGTTACCTCAACAACTCGCGGCTGTACATAACACTTTCCACGTCTCGAATTTGAAGAAATGTTTTGCTAAAGAAGATCTCACTATTCCGTTAGATGAAATCCAAATCAACGAAAAACTTCAATTCATCGAAGAACCCGTCGAAATAATGGATCGTGAGGTTAAAAGACTTAAGCAAAACAAGATACCAATTATTAAGGTTCGATGGAATGCTCGTAGAGGACCCGAGTTCACCTGGGAACGAGAATATCAGATGAAGAAGAAATACCCGCATTTATTTCCAGAAGATACGTCAACACCTCCAACTGCTTAAAATTTCGGGACGAAATTTATTTAACTGGTAGGTACTGTAGTGACCCGAACTTTTCCATGTTTATATATATATTAAATGAAATTGTTATTTACATGATTAAGTGTTTCCAAGATATTAAGCAATCAAACTTGTTAAGACTTGATTAATTGAAATAGGTTTCATATAGACAATTGACCACCCAAGTTGACCGGTGATTCACGAACGTTAAAAGTTGTAAAAACTATATGATGACATACATATGGTTATATATATAGTTAACATTATATTATGATAAGTAAACATATCATTAAGTATATTAATAATGAACTACATATGTAAAAACAAGACTACTAACTTAATGATTTTGAAAGACATATATGTAACGATTATCGTTGTAACGACATTTAATGTATATATATCATATTAAGAGATATTCGTACATCATAATATCATGATAATATAATAATTTAAAATCTCATTTGATATTATAAACATTGGGTTAACAACATTTAACAAGATCGTTAACCTAAAGGTTTCAAAACAACACTTACATGTAACGACTAACGATGACTTAACGACTCAGTTAAAATGTATATACATGTAGTGTTTTAATATGTATTCATACACTTTTGAAAGACTTCAAGACACTTATCAAAATACTTCTACATAACAAAAATGCTTACAATTACATCCTCGTTCAGTTTCATCAACAATTCTACTCGTATGCACCCGTATTCGTACTCGTACAATACACAGCTTTTAGATGTATGTACTATTGGTATATACACTCCAATGATCAGCTCTTAGCAGCCCATGTGAGTCACCTAACACATGTGGGAACCATCATTTGGCAACTAGCATGAAATATCTCATAAAATTACAAAAATATGAGTAATCATTCATGACTTATTTACATGAAAACAAAATTACATATCCTTTATATCTAATCCATACACCAACGACTAAAAACACCTACAAACACTTTCATTCTTCAATTTTCTTCATCTAATTGATCTCTCTCAAGTTCTAACTTCAAGTTCTAAGTGTTCTTCATAAATTCTACAAGTTCTAGTTCCATAAAATCAAGAATACTTCCAATCTTGTAGAGTGATCATCTAACCTCAAGAAATCTTTCTTATTTACAGTAAGATATCTTTCTAATACAAGGTAATACTCATATTCAAACTTTGATTCAATTTCTATAACTATAACAATCTTATTTCGAGTGAAAATCTTACTTGAACTGTTTTCGTGTCATGATTCTGCTTCAAGAACTTTCAAGCCATCCAAGGATCCTTTGAAGCTAGATCTATTTTTTTCATTTCCAGTAGCTTTATCCAGAAAGCTTGAGGTAGTAATGATGTTCATAACATCATTCGATTCATACATATAAAGCTATCTTATTCGAAGGTTTAAACTTGTAATCACTAGAACATAGTTTAGTTAATTCTATACTTGTTCGCAAACAAAAGTTAATCCTTCTAACTTGACTTTTAAAATCAACTAAACACATGTTCTATATCTATATGATATGCTAACTTAATGATTTAAAACCTGGAAACACGAAGAACACTGTAAAACCGGACATACGCCGTCGTAGTAACACCGCGGGCTGTTTTGGGTTAGTTAATTAAAAACTATGATAAACTTTGATTTAAAAGTTGTTCTTCTGGGAAAATGATTTTTCTTATGAACATGAAACTATATCCAAAAATCATGGTTAAACTCAAAGTGGAAGTATATTTTTCAAAATGGTCATCAAGAAGTCGTTCTTTCGACTGAAATGACTAACTCTTACAAAAACGACTTGTAACTTATATTTCCGACTATAAACCTATACTTTTTCTGTTTAGATTCATAAAATAGAGTTCAATATGAAACCATACCAATTTGATTCACTCAAAACGGATTTAAAACGAAGAAGTTATGTGTAAAACAAGATTGGATAATTTTTCTTGTTGTAGCTACGTGAAAATTGGTAACAAATCTATATTAATCATATTCTAGCTAACTTATATTGTATTATACATGTATTCTAATATATTATGTAATCTTGGGATACCATAGACACGTATGCAAATGTTTTGACATATCATATCGACCCATGTGTATATATTATTTGGAACAACCATAGACACTCTATATGTAGTAATGTGAGAGTTAGCTATACAGGGTTGAGGTTAATTCCAAAAATATATATACTTTGAATTGTGATCTAGCCTGAGACGTGTATACACTGGGTCGTGGATTGATTCAAGATAATATATATCAATTTTTTTTCTGTACATCTAACTTTGGACAACTAGTTGTAGGTTACTAACGAGGACAGCTGACTTAATGAACTTAAAACATCAAAATGTATTAAAAGTGTTGTAAATATATTTTGAACATACTTTGATATATATGTACATATTTGTTATAGGATCGTGAATCGACCAGTGGCCAAGTCTTACTTCCCGACGAAGTAAAAATCTGTGAAAGTGAGTTATAGTCCCAGTTTTAAAATCTAATATTTTTGGGATGAGAATACATGCAGGTTTTAAAAATGATTTACAAAATAGACACAAGTACGTGAAACTACATTCTATGGTTGAATTATCGAAATCGAATATGCCCCTTTTTATTAAGTCTGGTAATCTAAGAATTAGGGAACATACACCCTAATTGACGCGAATCCTAAAGATAGATCTATTGGGCCTAACAAACCCCATCCAAAGTACCGGATGCTTTAGTACTTCGAAATTTATATCATATCCGAAGGTTGTCCCGGAATGATGGGGATATTCTTATATATGCATCTTGTTAATGTCGGTTACCAGGTGTTCACCATATGAATGATTTTTATCTCTATGTATGGGATGTGTATTGAAATATGAAATCTTATGGTCTATTGTTACGATTTGATATATATAGGTTAAACCTATAACTCACCAACATTTTTGTTGACGTTTAAAGCATGTTTATTCTCAGGTGAATATTAAGAGCTTCCGCTGTTGCATATTAAAATAAGGACAAGATTTGGAGTCCATGTTTGTATGATATTATGTAAAAATTGCATTCAAGAAACATATGTCGATGTAACATATTTCTATTGTAAACCATTATGTAATGGTCGTGTGTAAATAGTATATTTTAGATTATCATTATTTGATAATCTACATAATGCTTTTGAAACCTTTATTGATAAAATAAAGGTTATGGTTGTTTTAAAAATGAATGCAGTCTTTGAAAAACGTCTCATATAGAGGTCAAAACCTCGCAACGAAATCAATTAATATGGAACGTTTATAATCAATATGAACGGGACATTTCAGGATGCTCCTACAAAGAATTCACTGCCTGCAAACCTTTGGAATTTGATGGAACCGAAGGACCAATTGGATTGAAATGGTGAACCGAGAAAGTCGAATCGGTGTTTGCCATAAGTAAGTGTATTGAAGAGGAAAAAGTTAAGTACGCTACGCATACCTTCACAGGTACTGCGTTAACGTGGTGGAACACCTATCTTGAACAGGTAGGACAAAATGCTGCTTACGCACTACCGTGGTCGGCATTCAAGCAATTGATGAACGAGCAGTACCGTCCTAGAAACGAAGTCAATAAACTCAAGGAAGAACTTAGAGAGTTACAAACACAAGGGTTCGACGTTACCACATATGAACGACGATTCACAGAGTTGTGCCTATTGTGTCCGGGAGCATTCGAAGATGAAGAAGAGAAGATCGACGCGTTTGTAAAAGGGTTACCAGTAAGGATTCAAGAAGATGTGAGTTCACACGAGCCTGCTTTTATACAGAAGGCATGTCGAATGGCTCATAAACTCATAAATCAGATTAAGGGAAGAACTAAAAAGCAGGCGGCCGAAGAAGCCAACACGAAACAACTCAAGAGGAAGTGGGAGGAAAACAGTGACAAGAGTCACCAGTACAACAACAACAACAATTACAACCACAATCGCAACAACTATCCCAACAACCGCAACAATAATCGCAATAATAACCGCAATCCTAACAATAACTACAACAAACATCCCAACAACAGCAACAACTACAACAACCGTTTTAACAACAATAACAATCCCAACAACAACCTCAATAACAACAACGGTAACAAAAAAAAATAGCCATGTCATAGGTGTGAAGAAAATCATCAGGGGTTCTGCACGACATTTTGCAATAGATGTAAAAGAAATGGTCATAGCGTGACAAAGTGTGAGGTATACGGACCAAAGTTTAACAGAACTAAAGGAACAAATAATGTCGAAACAAGTAATGCCGAAACGAATAGTGTCGGAGCAAGTAATACCAACGCTGTTTGTTATAAATATGGAAAACTGAGCCACATTATTAGAAATTGCCCGAATCAGGGGAATACTAATAGGCAGGGCCGTGGAAGAGTTTTCAATATTAATGCGGCAGAAGCACAGGAAGACCCGGAGCTTGTTACGGGTACGTTTCTTATTGACGATAAATCTGCTTATGTTTTATTTGATTAGGGTGCGGATAGAAGCTATATGAGTAGAGAATTTTGTGCTAAATTAAGTTGCCCATTGACGCCTTTGGATAATAAATTTTTACTCGAATTAGCAAATGGTAAATTAATTTCAGCAGATAATATATGTCGGTATAGAGAAATTAAACTGGGTGCTGAAACGTTTAAGATTGATTTAATACCAGTCGAGTTAGGGAGTTTTGATGTAATAATTGGCATGGACTGGTTGAAGAAGGTAAGAGTAGAGGTCGTTTGTTAAAAGAATACGATTCACATTATGCGTGAAAAAGGAAAACCTTTAATGGTGTACGGAGAAAAGAACAACGCGAAATTAAATCTTATTAGTAGTTTGAAGGTGCAAAAACTAATAAGAAAAGGTTGTTACATCATTCTTGAGGAAGTTAAACCTGAAGAAAAGAACATCAGTGATGTTCCCGTCGCAAAAGAATTTCCCGATGTATTTTCGAAAGAATTACCGGGATTACCCCCACATCGATCCGTTGAATTTCAAATAGACCTTATACCAGGAGCTGCACCAATTGCTCGTGCTCCATACAGACTCGGACCCAGCGAAATGAAAGAATTACAAAGTCAGTTACAGGAACTTTTAGAGCGTGGTTTCATTCGACTAAGCACATCACCATGGGGAGCTCCTGTTTTGTTTGTCAAGAAGAAAGATGGTACATTCAGGTTGTGTATCGACTACCGAGAGTTGAAAAAACTTACCATCAAGAACCGCTACCCACTACCGAGAATCGACGACTTATTTGATCAACTACAAGGCTCGTCTGTTTATTCGAAGATCGATTTACGTTCTAGATATCATCAAATGCTGGTGAAGGAGGATCATATTCCAAAGACTGCTTTTAGGATGCGTTACGGTCATTACGAGCTTATGGTTATGCCATTTGGATTGACTAATGCACCAGCTGTGTTCGTGGACCTCATAAACCGAGTGTGTGGGCCATATCTTGACAAGTTTGTCATTGTTTTCATCGATGACATACTTATTTACTCAAAGAATGATCAAGAGCACGAAGAACATTTGAGAAAAGTGCTAGAGTTGCTGAGAAAAGAAAAACTGTACGCTAAGTTTTTAAAGTGTGCATTTTGGTTGGAAGAAGTTCAATTCCTCGGTCACATAGTGAACAAAGAAGGTATTCAAGTAGATCCAGCAAAGATTGAAACCGTTGAAAAGTGGGAAACCCCAAAAACTCCGAAACACATATGCCAGTTTTTAGGACTAGCTGGTTACTACAGAAGGTTCATCCAAGACTTTTCCAGAATAGCAAAACCCTTGACTGCATTAACGCATAAAGGGAAGAAATTTGAATGGAAAGATGAACAAGAGAAAACGTTTCAATTGTTAAAGAAAAAGTTAACTAAGGCACCTATATTGTCATTACCTGAAGGGAATGATGATTTTGTGATATATTGTGACACCTCAAAGCAAGGTCTTGGTTGTGTATTAATGCAACGAACGAAAGTAATTGCTTATGCGTCTAGACAATTGAAGATTCACGAACAGAATTATACGACGCATGATTTGGAATTAGGCACGGTTGTTTTTGCATTAAAGACTTGGAGGCACTACTTATATGGGGTCAAAAGTATTATATATACCGACCACAAAAGTCTTCAACACGTATTTAATCAGAAACAACTGAATATGAGGCAGCGCAGATGGATTGAATTGTTGAATGATTACGACTTTGAGATTCGTTATCACCTGGAGAAGGCAAATGTGGTAGCCGACGCCTTGCGCAGAAAGGACAGAGAACCCATTCGAGTAAAAGCTATGAATATAATGATTCACACTGACCTTACTACTCAAATAAAGGAGGCGCAACAGGGAGTTTTAAAAGAGGGAAATTTAAAGGATGAAATACCCAAAGGATCGGAGAAGCATCTTAATATTCAGGAAGACAGAACCCGGTATAGGTCTGAAAGAATTTGGGTACCAAAATTTGGAGATATGAGAGAAATGGTACTTAGAGAAGCTCATAACACCAGATACTCAATACATCCTGGAACGGGGAAGATGTACAAGGATCTCAAGAAACATTTTTGGTGGCCAGATATGAAAGCCGATGTTGCTAAATACGCAGGGGAATGTTTGACGTGTTCTAAGGTCAAATCGGAGCATCAGAAACCATCAGGTCTACTTCAACAACCCAAAATCCCAGAATGGAAATGGGAAAACATTTCCATGAATTTCATCACTAAATTGCCAAGGACTGCAAGTGGTTTTGATACTATTTGGGTAATAGTTGATCGTCTCACCAAATCAGCACACTTCCTGCCAATAAGAGAAGATGACAAGATGGAGAAGTTAGCACGGCTGTATTTGAAGGAAGCCATCTCCAGACATGGAATACCAATCTCTATTATCTCTGATAGGGATGGCAGATTTATTTCAAGATTCTGGCAGACATTACAGCAAGCATTAGGAACTCGTCTAGACATGAGTACTGCCTATCATCTACAAACTGATGGGCAGAGTGAAAGGACGATACAAATGCTTGAAGACATGCTACGATCATGTGTTATTGATTTCGGAAACAATTGGGATCGACATCTACCGTTAGCAGAATTTTCATATAACAACAGCTACCATTCAAGCATTGAGATGGCGCCGTTTGAAGCACTTTATGGTAGAAAGTGCAGGTCTCCAATTTTTTGGAGTGAAGTGGGGGATAGACAGATTACGGGTCCGGAGATAATACAAGAAACTACCGAGAAGATCATCCAAATTCAACAACGGTTGAAAACCCCCAACAGTCGACAAAAGAGCTACGCCGACATTAAAAGAAAAGATATAGAATTTGAAATTAGAGAGATGGTCATGCTTAAGGTTGTACCTTGGAAAGGCGTTGTTCGATTTGGTAAACGAGGGAAATTAAATCCAAGGTATATTGGACCATTGAAGATTATTGATCGTGTCGGACCAGTAGCTTATCGACTTGAGTTACCTCAACAACTCGCGGCTATACATAACACTTTCCACGTCTCGAATTTGAAGAAATGTTTTGCTAAAGAAGATCTCACTATTCCATTAGACGAAATCCAAATCAACGAAAAACTTCAATTCATCGACGAACCCGTCGAAATAATGGATCGTGAGGTTAAAAGACTTAAACAAAACAAGATACCAATTGTTAAGGTTCGATGGAATGCCTGTAGAGGACCCGAGTTCACCTGGGAATGAGAAGATCAGATGAAGAAGAAATACCCGCACTTATTTCCAGAAGATACGTCAACACCTCCAACTGCTTAAAATTTCGGGACGAAATTTATTTAACGGGTAGGTACTGTAGTGACCCGAACTTTTCCATGTTTATATATATTAAATGAAATTGATATTTACATGATTAAGTGTTTTCAACATGTTAAGCAATCAAACTTGTTAAGCCTTGATTAATTGAAATAGGTTTCATGTAGACAATTGACCACCCAAGTTGACCGGTGATTCACGAACGTTAACACTTGTAAAAACTATATGATGACATATATATGGATATATATATAGTTAACATGATATTATGATAAGTATGTATCTCATTAGGTATTTTAACAATGAGTTATATACATAAAAATGAGCCTATTGAATTAAGAAACTCGAAAACGATATATATAACGATTATCGTTATATCAACGTCTTACTAATTACATATGAATCATATTAAGATATTGATACACTATGTTTAACATGATAAAATGATAATTAATTATATCATTAAGTATGTTAACAATGAACTACATATGTAAAACAAGACTACTAACTTAATGATTTCGAAACGAGGCATATATGTAACGATTATCGTTGTAACGACATTTAATTGTATATATATCATATTAAGATATATTAATACATCATAATATCATGATAATGTAATAATTTAACATCTCTTTAGATATAATAAACAATGGGTTAACAACATTTAACAAGATCGTTAACCTAAAGGTTTCAAAACAACAATTACATGTAACGACTAACGATGACTTAACGACTCAGTTAAAATGTATATACATGTAGTGTTTTAATATGTATTTATACACTTTTGAAAGACTTCAATACACTTATCAAAATACTTCTACTTAACAAAAATTCTTACAATTACATCCTCGTTCAGTTTCATCAACAATTCTACTCGTATGCACTCGTATTCGTACTCGTACAATACACAGCTTTTAGATGTATGTACTATTGGTATATACACTCCAATGATCATCTTTTAGTAGCCTATGTGAGTCACCTAACACATGTGGGAACCATCATTTGGCAACTAGCATGAAATATCTCATAAAATTACAAAAATATTAGTAATCATTCATGACTTATTTACATGTAAAAAAAATTACATATCCTTTATATCTAATCCATATACCAACGACTAAAAACACCTAAAAACACTTTCATTCATCAATTTTCTTCATCTAATTGATCTCTCTCAATTTCATCTTCAAGTTCTAAGTGTTCTTCATAAATTCTACAAGTTCTAGTTTCATAAAATCAAGAATACTTCCAAGTTTACTAGCTCACTTCCAATCTTGTAAAGTGATCATCCAACCTCAAGAAATTCTTGTTGTTTACAGTAAGATATCATTCTAAATCAAGGTAATACTCATATACAAACTTTAATTCAATTTCTATAACTATAACTATCTTAATTCGAGTGATAATCTTACTTGAACTTGTTTTCGTGTCATGATTCTACTTCAAGAACTTTCAAGTCATCCAAGATCCTTTGAAGCTAGATCATTTCTTGTCACTTCCAGTAGGTTTACCTACTAAACTTGAGGTAGTAATGATGTTCATAACATCATTCGATTCATACATATAAAACTATCTTATTCGAAGATTTGAACATGTAATCACTAGAACATAGTTTAGTTAATTCTAAACTTGTTCGCAAACAAAAGTTAATCCTTCTAACTTGACATTTAAAATCAACTAAACACATGTTATATATCTATATGATATGCTAACTTAATGATTTAAAACCGGAAAACACGAAAAACACCGTAAAACCGGATATACGCCGTCGTAGTAACACCGCGGGCTGTTTTGGGTTAGTTAATTAAAAACTATGATAAACTTTGATTTAAAAGTTGTTCTTATGGAAAATGATTTTTCTTATGAACATGAAACTATATCCAAAAATCATGGTTAAACTCAAAGTGGAAGTATGTTTTCCAAAATGGTCATCTAGACGTCGTTCTTTCAACTGAAATGACTACCTTTACAAAAACGACTTGTAACTTATATTTCCGACTATAAACCTATAATTTTTATGTTTATATTCATAAAATAGATTTCAATATGAAACCATAGCAATTTGATTCACTCAAATCGGATTTAAAACGAAGAAGTTATGGGTAAAACAAGATTGGATATTTTTTGATTGTTGTAGCTACGGGAAATATTGTAACAATTCTATACAAATCATATCCTAGCTAACTTATATTGTATTATACCTGTATTCTAATATATTATGTAATCTTGGAATACCATAGACACGTATGCAAATGTTTTGACATATCATATCGACCCATCTATATATATTATTTAGAACAACCATATACACTCTATATGCAGTAATGTTGGAGTTAGCTATACAGGATTGAGGTTGATTCCAAAAATATATATACTTTGAGTTGTGATCTAGCCTGAGATGTGTATACACTAGGTCATGGATTGATTCAAGATAATATATATCGATTTATTTCTGTACATCTAATTGTGGACAACTAGTTGTAGGTTACTAACGAGGACAGCTGACTTAATAAACTTAAAACATTAAAATATATTAAAAATGTTGTAAATATATTTTGAACATACTTTGATATATATGTACATATTTGTTATAGATTCGTGAATCGACCAGTGGCCAAGTCTTACTTCCTGACGAAGTAAAAATCTGTGAAAGTGAGTTATAGTCCCACTTTTAAAATCTAATATTTTGGGATGAGAATACGTGCAGTTTTATAAATGTTTTACGAAATAGACACAAGTAATTGAAACTACATTATATGGGTGAATGTTCGAAGCTGAATATGCCCCTTTTGCTTGGTAACCTAAGAATTAGTAAACTGATCTACTAATTGACACGAATCCTAAAGATAGATCTATTGGGCCTAACGAACCCCATCCAAAGTACTGGATGCTTTAGTACTTCGAATTCATTTATATCATGTCCGAAGGATTTCCCGGAATGATATGGGATATTATTTTAATATATATATATATATACATATATATATATACATATATATATATATATATACATATATATATATATATATATATATGAATCATGTCCGAAGGATTTCCCGGAATGATATGGGATATTATTTTAATATATATATATATATATATATATATATATATATATATATATATATATATATATATATATATATATATGCATCTTGTTAATTTCGGTTACCAGGTGTTCACCATATGAATGAATTTTATCTCTATGTATGGGATGCATATTGAAATATGAAATCTTGTGGTCTATTATTATGATTTGATAATATATAGGTTAAACGTATAACTCACCAACATTTTTTGTTGACGTTTTAAGCATGTTTATTCTCAGGTGATTATTAAGAGCTTCCGCTGTTGCATACTAAAAAAAGGACAAGATTTGGAGTCCATGCTTGTATGATATTATGTAAAAACTGCATTCAAGAAACTTATTTTTGATGTAATATATTCTTATTGTAAACCATTATGTAATGGTCGTGTGTAAACGGTATATTTTAGATTATCATTATTTGATAATCTACGTAATGCTTTTTAAACCTTTATCGATAAAATAAAGGTTATGGTTGTTTTAAAAATGAATGCAGTCTTTGAAAAACGTCTCATATAGAGGTCAAAACCTCGCGAAGAAATCAATTAATATGGAACGTTTATAATCAATATGAACGGGACATTTCTGAGTGATCATCCAATCTCAAGAGATCTTTCTTATTTACACTAAGATATCTTTCTAATACAAGGTAATACTCATATTCAAACTTTGATTCAATTTCTATAACTTTAACAATCTTATTTCGAGTGGAAATCTTACTTGAACTTGTTTTCGTGTCATGATTTTGCTTCAAGAACTTTCAAGCCATCCAAGGATCCTTTGAAGCTAGATCTATTTTTCTCATTTCCAGTAGGTTTATCCACAAAACCTAAGGTAGTAATGATGTTCATAACATCATTCAATTCGTATATATAAAACTACCTTATTCGAAGGTTTAAACTTGTAATCACTAGAACATAGTTTAGTTAATTCTAAACTTGTTCGCAAACAAAAGTTAATCCTTCTAACTTGAATTTTAAAATCAACTATACACATGTTCTATATCTATATGATATGCTAACTTAATTATTTTAAACCTGAAAACACGAAAAACACCGTAAAACCGGATATACGCCGTCGTAGTAACACCGCGGGCTGTTTTGGGTTAGTTAATTAAAAACTATGATAAACTTTGATTTAAAAGTTGTTCTTCTGGGAAAATGATTTTTCTTATGAACATGAAACTATATCCAAAAATCATGGTTAAACTCAAAGTGAAAGTATGTTTTCAAAAATGGTCATCTAGACGTCGTTCTTTCGACTGAAATGACTACCTTTAAAAAAACGACTTGTAACCTGTATTTCCGACTATAAATTTATACTTTTTCTGTTTAGATTCATAAACTTAAGTTTAATATGAAACCATAGCAATTTGAATCACTCAAAACGGATTTAAAACGAAGAAGTTATGTGTAAAACAAGATTGGATATTTTTACTTGTTGTAGCTACGTGAAAATTGGTAACAAATCTATATTAATCATATCCTAGCTAACTTATATTGTATAATACATATATTCTAATATATTATGTAATCTTGAGATACCATAGACACGTATGCAAATGTTTTGACATATCATATCGACCCATCTATATATATTATTTGGAACAACCATAGACACTCTATATGCAGTAATGTTGGAGTTAGCTATACAGGGCTGAGGTTGATTCCAAAAATATATATACTTTCAGTTGTGATCTAGCCTGAGACGTGTATACACTGGGTCGTAGATTGGGTCAAGATAATATATATCAATTTATTTTCTGTACATCTAACAATGGACAACTAGTTGTAGGTTACTAACGAGGACAGCTGACTTAATAAACTTAAAACATTAAAACGTATTAAAAATGTTGTAAATATATTTTGAACATACTTTGATATATATGTACATATTTGTTATAGGTTCATGAATCGACCAGTGGCCAAGTCTTACTTTCCGACGAAGTAAAAATCTGTGAAAGTGAGTTATAGTCCCACTTTTAAAATCTAATATTTTTGGGATGAGAATACATGAAGCTTTATAAATGTTTTACAAAATAGACACAAGTACATGAAACTACTTTCTATGGTTGAATGATCGAAGCCTAATATGCCCCTTTTTGCTTGGTAGCCTAAGAATTAGGGAACATTACTAATTTTGAGAATTAGTGCACGCCTAATTGACGCGAATCCTAAAGATAGATCTATTGAGCCTAACAAACCCATCCAAAGTACCGTATACTTTAGTACTTCGAGTTTTATATCATGTCCGATGGATGTCCCGGAATGATGGGGATATTCTTATATGCATCTTGTTAATGTCGGTTACCAGGTGTTCACCATATGGATGATTTTTATCTCTATGTATGGATGTATATTGAAATATAAAATCTTGTGGTCTGTTATTACAATTTGATAAATATATAGGTTAAACCTATAACTCATCAACATTTTTGTTGACGTTTAAAGCATGTTTATTCTCAGGTGATTATTAAGAGCTTCCGCTGTTGCATGCTATTATATGGACAAGATTTGGTGTCAGCATGCTTGTATAATATTGTTTAAAACTGCATTCGAGATTTATTTTGTTGTAAGATATTAATATTTGTAAACCAATATGTGTTGGTTTTGTGTAAGTGTGATATTTGTTAGATTATCATTTCTTGATAGTCTAAGTGGTGTCTTTTTAAACTTGTCGATAAAATAAAGGTTATGGTTTGTTTTAAAAACGAATGCAGTCTTTGAAAAACATCTCATATAGAGGTCAAAACCTCGCAACGAAATCAATTAATATGGAACGTTTATAATCAATGTGAACGGGACATTTCAGTTGGTATCCGAGCGTTGGTCTTAGAGAACCAGAAATTTGCATTAGTGTGTCTTATCGAGTTTGTTAGGATACATTAGTGAGTCTGGACTTCGACCGTGTTTTCTTTAAAAACGATTGCTTAACACTTTTGTTGGAAACTATATATTATTAACATGTAATTATGTGATATATTAACCTCTTAATATGTTTGATATTGTGTGATAGATGTCTACCACTAGTACAAATCCCATCAACTCACCTAATAATAATGAAGAGTCGAATATACTTTGGAAGATTCACAAATTCCTGAAGAGGAACTGGAAGAAGAGGAAACGAAAGAAGAGGAACCGGAAGAGGAGGAACCGGAAGAGGAGGAACCGGAAGAGGAAGAACCGGAAGAAGAAGAGGTTCTGGAGGAAGAAATATTGATACCTACAGTAAATCGATTAAATAAAAGAAAATCCTCAACCAACGGACCAACGTTAAAAATGGTCAATGGTGTTTCCGCCGAGGAAGCAAATTATTGGGAAGATTACCAATTTTCCGATGAATCGGATCCCGATGAGGATTCCAATGATGTTATAGAAATTACCTCGACCCAATTTAATAAAGCAAAAGAAAATAATAAGGGAAAAGGTATAAAAATAGAGAAACCTGATTCCGACCCCGATGAACTTTATATGTATCGGCAACGTTCGTATTTCCTAAATTGTAACAATAACCCGGGAACCTCTAAACTACCAGGTTTTTCTAAACCATTGTGGAAAATGACGGCTCGTATTAGAGGAACACCATATATCCCTAGAAAATTAAGAAAACGAACCAAGTCTGAAGAAGAAGAAACCAGTGATTCAGATTAGAGGGTTGTAATCATGTTGTGTATTATATGTATTGTAGTGTGCTTGTACTTTTATGTTCTATGTAAAAATTGCTTGTATTGTTTGTTAATTATCTTTTACGAATCTAATCATTGTCTATTTTATAGTATAAAAACAAAATGGACGTTAAGGGTAGACAACCGAATATTTTAGAAGACCTACCAGAGGATATGATTGAGGAAATCTTGTCTAGAGTCGGTCAGAATTCATCAGCACATTTAGTTATGGCGAAATTAACTTGTCAAACATTTGAAAGACTTTCCAGAAATGCCTTATTTTATAAAAGGCTTTCCTTTGATAGGTGAGGTATATCACATTGGGGAGACCGTATGTTACGCCGTGTTTTTTTTAAAGCGTTAAATGCGGGGAACCCAAATGCAATTTTACACTACGGGTTAAGAACCTATTTTGACTCAACATATCCCAACATAGGATTTAGTGAGTTAGAAAGAGCTTCTAACATGCAACATAAAGAAGCATGTTATACTTACGGGTTAGTGATGTTCGCTTCTTACCAAAGTGAGAAAAAGAACATATGATTACAACTTTTAAATAAAACCTTTCCACGAGTGATGGATTCAGTAGTTGGGGTGAGAAACAAGGTTTTTAGATTATTACAGGGCTGTTGGACATTACGAAATCCTCGTCCTTTTGACGAGATTACAACATCCTGCCTAGCCAATGGTCATAACGGTTACTTTCCACAAGACCAAGGATGGGAAGTCGTCTTAGTAAAACCAGAATGCTTGCCTTGTTTCTGGACTTATGAATTACGTGTCTTTATTTCTTTTGCTGAACAACTTGCGTATTAACTAGAAATGCATTTATAGCTGCCGAGTAGCAATGTTATTGTGACAACCCGGAAATTTCTGACCAAATTTAAACTTTATCTTTATATTATTCCGACACGATAAGCAAAGTTTGTTAAGTTGAATCTCAAGAAGTGTAAACTGTATTCATACATTCATTTAACCTTGACCAAACCCTGACGATTCACGAACCATTATAATTGGATTGGAAAATACATGTATGTATGTATGTATATATATATATATATATATATATATATATATATATATATATATATATATATATATATATATATATTACAAAAATATAATATTAACTTAGTAAAAAAAACGTCCTGATTTAAAATAATATATTTTGATAAACAACGAGTCACTGATTTATAAAAGCAAATGACCACAACGCTCAATTTTATAAGTTACATTTTTTATAAGGTAATTTATTGATGAGCAAGTCAAATTATTAATAAGGGTACACGTCGCGTAACGTAAAAGGCTAGTTTTCTAAACGTACGAAAGTACGTTCGAAAAACCGAAAGTGGTATACGAGTCGAGTATCAACGTACGAGTCAACGGACCTAAAATTACAAGTCAACTATGTACATGAATATAATATAATATATATAATTAATATAAATTATATATATATTATATATATATAATAATATGTCGACAAACAAGAAAACAAAAAAATTGTGAGCTGGATTTTGGGGCCATGCGAACGCATGAGAAATAGGCATAAAACCCATGCGATCACATGGCAGTCAGAATTCAGAACCATTCTATAAATTGGCCAGCTTGCTCAACACACACACATATTAATATCTATATTACTCCGTATTATATTTTATATTTATTATTTATATTATTATTATTATTATTATTATTATTATTAATCTTATAGTTAGGAGTATTATTATTAGTATTATTATACATAAAATACTACGACGAGGTCATGAGCGAATTATTTTCAAACAAGCCTTCCGAGCGGGATAGAGCTAGGGAAACTATGGGTTATAACTATGGAGGTTATGGGTAATGTTCGTGAGTATTGTTCGCAAGTTAAACTAGTATTTATCATCTCCGTTGCATCTACATACTTTTCTGCAATATTGAATCACAAAATTGATACGTAAGCATTTATATCTTATCTTTTATATATTAATAGTGTATCCATGTCTAGTGCTCGAGTATATATGTTTATGCATGCTTGTATGCTTTAATTTTGTCGTTTTATAGTGTATAGTGAATCACGAATTTGATACACATCCTATGGATATAAAGTATATGATATGCATGTTTTTGGAAAGGTAGCGAAAAATTATTAACGTTTCATTTAGAAATCGCGTGATTTCGATGAACGAATTAAAAGATATGGTCAACTGAATTATGTATGACGTTAATTGAAATTGTGTTTGAAACTGTAAATTAATATTTAAACAACTTGTCTATGAGATTGATAAATTGGATTTTTAGATATTACTAATCGAGTAAATGAATTTCTATACAAGACACGTCTTGTCTTGTTGAATAATTGTCAAAGTTGACTGTCTTATCATGTTTTAAAGCTTTTTAAACACTATAATCTAATTTTACAAGTATTGGGAAACTATATGAAATGTTAAAATATATCTAATTGCCATGATCATTCAAATACGATATAACTCTTGAAATAAATAATGTTTTGAGTTTGATAAACTATAAATTCTTTCAACTATCAGGACTTATACTATGTTAATATAATAAACATGTATAGATTTAAAGATCATATTGGGTCAGGATGACTTTTGAGATGACTTTTGTTAAACTTCTGCATGTCGGTCTTGAGTATTAGGATTGTGATACACTATGACCCAACCTAGTTTATTAGACATGTATTGACCAACATATGTTCTCTAGGTTGAGATCTACGGTTAATTTTGCATTCTGAGTTTCGGTCCCTTTTTGGTGAATGACCTTATGTGCTGCTAAGGTGAGTTTCATTTGCTCCCTTTTTAATTGCTTTTGCAATCTATATTTTTGGGCTGAGAATACATGCACTTTATTTTAAACACAATGGATAAAAGTACATACTAAATTCTACACTGAGTTTGAACCGAAAATCCCTTAGCTTTGGTAACTAGTAACTGCCGGTTATAAGAACTGGTGGGCGCGAGTAGTAGTATATGGATCCATAGGGCTTGATATCCCCGTCCGAGCTAGAGCACTAGCCTTTTAACGGACGTATGCTATTTGAGAAGCGTACACGTTGGTTTGCGTGTATTATTAAGATGATTATACAAAGGGTACAAATTATATATACGTTAAGTTTAGTTACCCGGGTGCTCAATTTCGTAGAATATTTTGATAAACATTTCTGGATGGAACAACTGAAATCTTGTGATCCACCTTTATATACAGATTATGCGCAACATTAAAACTATGAACTCACCAACCTTTATGTTGACACTTTTAAACATGTTTATTCTTAGGTTTCTAGAAGTCTTCCGCTGTTTGCTTATACGTTATACAAGCTATGTGCATGGAGTTATAGATGCTTTATTCAAGAAAACTTTGCATTCACAAAATCATCACCATGTATCTTATTTTGACTGCATTGTCAACGGATGTAGTATTGTAAACTATTATATACGGTGATTGTCTATACGTAGAAATCATAAGACGTTTAAAACCTTGGATTTATATATTCATTTATGGTATGCCTTTTCAAAAGAATGCAATGTTTACAAAACGTATCATATAGAGGTCAAAACCT